>NW_027143647.1:0-52182 GCF_026170545.1 Melanerpes formicivorus
ATGCAATTTGGTGCTAGGCCTTTCCCTTTAGGTTTTACCCCAACAATGTTTTCATTAGTTTCGCTCACTCTCGAAATCAAGCATTTTACAGCAGGTTGGAGCAGCCTGTATCTCAGCACAGGAATAAGGTAGGGAAGAATTCTAAGGATCATTTTGACTGCCTCCAGAAGTTAGATCAGATGGCAAATTGGATTTGGTGCTAGGTCTTTCCCTTTAGGTTTTACCCCAACAATGTTTTCATTAGTTTCGCTCACTCTCGAAATCAAGCATTTTACAGCAGGTTGGAGCAGCCTGTATCTCAGCACAGGAATAAGGTAGGGAAGAATTCTAAGGATCATTTTGACTGCCTCCAGAAGTTAGATCAGATGGCAAATTGGATTTGGTGCTAGGTCTTTCCCTTTAGGTTTTACCCCAACAATGTTTTCATTAGTTTCGCTCACTCTCGAAATCAAGCATTTTACAGCAGGTTGGAGCAGCTGTATCTCAGCACAGGAATAAGGTAGGGAAGAATTCAAATACTCATTTTGACTGCCTCCAGAAGTTCGATCAGATGGCCAATGCAATTTGGTGCTAGGTCTTTCCCTTTAGGTTTTACCCCAACAATGTTTTCATTAGTTTCGCTCACTCTCGAAATCAAGCATTTTACAGCAGGTTGGAGCAGCCTGTATCTCAGCACAGGAATAAGGTAGGGAAGAATTCTAAGGATCATTTTGACTGCCTCCAGAAGTTAGATCAGATGGCAAATTGGATTTGGTGCTAGGTCTTTCCCTTTAGGTTTTACCCCAACAATGTTTTCATTAGTTTCGCTCACTCTCGAAATCAAGCATTTTACAGCAGGTTGGAGCAGCCTGTATCTCAGCACAGGAATAAGGTAGGGAAGAATTCTAAGGATCATTTTGACTGCCTCCAGAAGTTAGATCAGATGGCAAATTGGATTTGGTGCTAGGTCTTTCCCTTTAGGTTTTACCCCAACAATGTTTTCATTAGTTTCGCTCACTCTCGAAATCAAGCATTTTACAGCAGGTTGGAGCAGCCTGTATCTCAGCACAGGAATAAGGTAGGGAAGAATTCAAATACTCATTTTGACTGCCTCCAGAAGTTAGATCAGATGGCCAATGCAATTTGGTGCTAGGCCTTTCCCTTTAGGTTTTACCCCAACAATGTTTTCATTAGTTTCGCTCACTCTCGAAATCAAGCATTTTACAGCAGGTTGGAGCAGCCTGTATCTCAGCACAGGAATAAGGTAGGGAAGAATTCTAAGGATCATTTTGACTGCCTCCAGAAGTTAGATCAGATGGCAAATTGGATTTGGTGCTAGGTCTTTCCCTTTAGGTTTTACCCCAACAATGTTTTCATTAGTTTCGCTCACTCTCGAAATCAAGCATTTTACAGCAGGTTGGAGCAGCCTGTATCTCAGCACAGGAATAAGGTAGGGAAGAATTCTAAGGATCATTTTGACTGCCTCAGAAGTTAGATCAGATGGCAAATTGTATTTGGTGCTAGGTCTTTCCCTTTAGGTTTTACCCCAACAATGTTTTCATTAGTTTCGCTCACTCTCGAAATCAAGCATTTTACAGCAGGTTGGAGCAGCCTGTATCTCAGCACAGGAATAAGGTAGGGAAGAATTCTAAGGATCATTTTGACTGCCTCCAGAAGTTAGATCAGATGGCAAATTGGATTTGGTGCTAGGTCTTTCCCTTTAGGTTTTACCCCAACAATGTTTTCATTAGTTTCGCTCACTCTTCGAAATCAAGCATTTTACAGCAGGTTGGAGCAGCCTGTATCTCAGCACAGGAATAGGTAGGAAGAATTCAAATACTCATTTTGACTGCTCCAGAAGTTAGATCAGATGGCCAATGCAATTTGGTGCTAGGCCTTTCCCTTTAGGTTTTACCCCAACAATGTTTTCATTAGTTTCGCTCACTCTCGAAATCAAGCATTTTACAGCAGGTTGGAGCAGCCTGTATCTCAGCACAGGAATAAGGTAGGGAAGAATTCTAAGGATCATTTTGACTGCCTCCAGAAGTTAGATCAGATGGCAAATTGGAATTTGGTGCTAGGTCTTTCCCTTTAGGTTTTACCCCAACAATGTTTTCATTAGTTTCGCTCACTCTCGAAATCAAGCATTTTACAGCAGGTTGGAGCAGCCTGTATCTCAGCACAGGAATAAGGTAGGGAAGAATTCAAATATCATTTTGACTGCCTCCAGAAGTTAGATCAGATGGCAATTGGATTTGGTGCTAGGTCTTTCCCTTTAGGTTTTACCCCAACAATGTTTTCATTAGTTTCGCTCACTCTCGAAATCAAGCATTTTACAGCAGGTTGGAGCAGCCTGTATCTCAGCACAGGAATAAGGTAGGGAAGAATTCAAATACTCATTTTGACTGCTCCAGAAGTTAGATCAGATGGCCAATGCAATTTGGTGCTAGGCCTTTCCCTTTAGGTTTTACCCCAACAATGTTTTCATTAGTTTCGCTCACTCTCGAAATCAAGCATTTTACAGCAGGTTGGAGCAGCCTGTATCTCAGCACAGGAATAAGGTAGGGAAGAATTCTAAGGATCATTTTGACTGCCTCCAGAAGTTAGATCAGATGGCCAATGCAATTTGGTGCTAGGCCTTCCCCTTTACGTTTTACCCCAACAATGTTTTCATTAGTTTCGCTCACTCTCGAAATCAAGCATTTTACAGCAGGTTGGAGCAGCCTGTATCTCAGCACAGGAAATAAGGTAGGGAAGAATTCTAAGGATCATTTTGACTGCCTCCAGAAGTTAGATCAGATGGCAAATTGGGTTTGGTGCTAGGTCCTTTCCCTTTAGGTTTTACCCCAACGATGTTTTCATTAGTTTCGCTCACTCTCGAAATCAAGCATTTTACAGCAGGTTGGAGCAGCCTGTATCTCAGCACAGGAATAAGGTAGGGAAGAATTCAAATACTCATTTTGACTGCCTCCAGAAGTTAGATCAGATGGCAAATTGGATTTGGTGCTAGGCCTTTCCCTTTAGGTTTTACCCCAACAATGTTTTCATTAGTTTCGCTCACTCTTGAAATCAAGCATTTTACAGCAGGTTGGAGCAGCCTGTATCTCAGCACAGGAATAAGGTAGGGAAGAATTCTAAGGATCCATTTTGACTGCCTCCAGAAGTTAGATCAGATGGCAAATTGGATTTGGTGCTAGGTCTTTCCCTTTAGGTTTTACCCCAACAATGTTTTCATTAGTTTCGCTCACTCTCGAAATCAAGCATTTTACAGCAGGTTGGAGCAGCCTGTATCTCAGCACAGGAATAAGGTAGGGAAGAATTCTAAGGATCATTTTGACTGCCTCCAGAAGTTAGATCAGATGGCCAATGCAATTTGGTGCTAGGCCTTTCCCTTTAGGTTTTACCCCAACAATGTTTTCATTAGTTTCGCTCACTCTCGAAATCAAGCATTTTACAGCAGGTTGGAGCAGCCTGTATCTCAGCACAGGAATAAGGTAGGAAGAATTCTAAGGATCATTTTGACTGCCTCCAGAAGTTAGATCAGATGGCAAATTGGATTTGGTGCTAGGTCTTTCCCTTTAGGTTTTTCCCCAACAATGTTTTCATTAGTTTCGCTCACTCTCGAAATCAAGCATTTTACAGCAGGTTGGAGCAGCCTGTATCTCAGCACAGGAATAAAGTAGGGAAGAATTCAAATACTCATTTTGACTGCCTCCAGAAGTTAGATCAGATGGCCAATGCAATTTGGTGCTAGGCCTTTCCCTTTAGGTTTTACCCCAACAATGTTTTCATTAGTTTCGCTCACTCTCGAAATCAAGCATTTTACAGCAGGTTGGAGCAGCCTGTATCTCAGCACAGGAATAAGGTAGGGAAGAATTCTAAGGATCATTTTGACTGCCTCCAGAAGTTAGATCAGATGGCAAATTGGATTTGGTGCTAGGTCTTTCCCTTTAGGTTTTACCCCAACAATGTTTTCATTAGTTTCGCTCACTCTCGAAATCAAGCATTTTACAGCAGGTTGGAGCAGCCTGTATCTCAGCACAGGAATAAGGTAGGGAAGAATTCTAAGGATCATTTTGACTGCCTCCAGAAGTTAGATCAGATGGCAAATTGGATTTGGTGCTAGGTCTTTCCCTTTAGGTTTTACCCCAACAATGTTTTCATTAGTTTCGCTCACTCTCGAAATCAAGCATTTTACAGCAGGTTGGAGCAGCCTGTATCTCAGCACAGGAATAAGGTAGGGAAGAATTCAAATACTCATTTTGACTGCCTCCAGAAGTTAGATCAGATGGCCAATGCAATTTGGTGCTAGGCCTTTCCCTTTAGGTTTTACCCCCAACAATGTTTTCATTAGTTTCGCTCACTCTCGAAATCAAGCATTTTACAGCAGGTTGGAGCAGCCTGTATCTCAGCACAGGAATAAGGTAGGGAAGAATTCTAAGGATCATTTTGACTGCCTCCAGAAGTTAGATCAGATGGCCAATGCAATTTGGTGCTAGGCCTTTCCCTTTAGGTTTTACCCCAACAATGTTTTCATTAGTTTCGCTCACTCTCGAAATCAAGCATTTTACAGCAGGTTGGAGCAGCCTGTATCTCAGCACAGGAATAAGGTAGGGAAGAATTCTAAGGATCATTTTGACTGCCTCCAGAAGTTAGATCAGATGGCAAATTGGATTTGGTGCTAGGTCTTTCCCTTTAGGTTTTTCCCCAACAATGTTTTCATTAGTTTCGCTCACTCTCGAAATCAAGCATTTTACAGCAGGTTGGAGCAGCCTGTATCTCAGCACAGGAATAAAGTAGGGAAGAATTCAAATACTCATTTTGACTGCCTCCAGAAGTTAGATCAGATGGCCAATGCAATTTGGTGCTAGGCCTTTCCCTTTAGGTTTTACCCCAACAATGTTTTCATTAGTTTCGCTCACTCTCGAAATCAAGCATTTTACAGCAGGTTGGAGCAGCCTGTATCTCAGCACAGGAATAAGGTAGGGAAGAATTCTAAGGATCATTTTGACTGCCTCCAGAAGTTAGATCAGATGGCAAATTGGATTTGGTGCTAGGTCTTTCCCTTTAGGTTTTACCCCCAACAATGTTTTCATTAGTTTCGCTCACTCTCGAAATCAAGCATTTTACAGCAGGTTGGAGCAGCCTGTATCTCAGCACAGGAATAAGGTAGGGAAGAATTCTAAGGATCATTTTGACTGCCTCCAGAAGTTAGATCAGATGGCAAATTGGATTTGGTGCTAGGTCTTTCCCTTTAGGTTTTACCCCAACAATGTTTTCATTAGTTTCGCTCACTCTCGAAATCAAGCATTTTACAGCAGGTTGGAGCAGCCTGTATCTCAGCACAGGAATAAGGTAGGGGAAGAATTCAAATACTCATTTTGGACTGCCTCCAGAAGTTAGATCAGATGGCCAATGCAATTTGGTGCTAGGTCTTTCCCTTTAGGTTTTACCCCAACAATGTTTTCATTAGTTTCGCTCACTCTCGAAATCAAGCATTTTACAGCAGGTTGGAGCAGCCTGTATCTCAGCACAGGAATAAGGTAGGGAAGAATTCTAAGGATCATTTGACTGCCTCCAGAAGTTAGATCAGATGGCAAATTGGATTTGGTGCTAGGTCTTTCCCTTTAGGTTTTTACCCCAACAATGTTTTCATTAGTTTCGCTCACTCTCGAAATCAAGCATTTTACAGCAGGTTGGAGCAGCCTGTATCTCAGCACAGGAATAAGGTAGGGAAGAATTCTAAGGATCATTTTGACTGCCTCCAGAAGTTAGATCAGATGGCAAATTGGATTTGGTGCTAGGTCTTTCCCTTTAGGTTTTACCCCAACAATGTTTTCATTAGTTTCGCTCACTCTCGAAATCAAGCATTTTACAGCAGGTTGGAGCAGCCTGTATCTCAGCACAGGAATAAGGTAGGGAAGAATTCAAATGATCATTTTGACTGCCTCCAGAAGTTAGATCAGATGGCCAATGCAATTTGGTGCTAGGCCTTTCCCTTTAGGTTTTACCCCAACAATGTTTTCATTAGTTTCGCTCACTCTCGAAATCAAGCATTTTACAGCAGGTTGGAGCAGCCTGTATCTCAGCACAGGAATAAGGTAGGAAGAATTCTAAGGATCATTTTGACTGCCTCCAGAAGTTAGATCAGATGGCAAATTGGATTTGGTGCTAGGTCTTTCCCTTTAGGTTTTACCCCCAACAATGTTTTCATTAGTTTCGCTCACTCTCGAAATCAAGCATTTTACAGCAGGTTGGAGCAGCCTGTATCTCAGCACAGTAATAAGGTAGGGAAGAATTCTAAGGATCATTTTGACTGCCTCCAGAAGTTAGATCAGATGGCAAATTGGATTTGGTGCTAGGTCTTTCCCTTTAGGTTTTACCCCCAACAATGTTTTCATTAGTTTTCGCTCACTCTCGAAATCAAGCATTTTACAGCAGGTTGGAGCAGCCTGTATCTCAGCACAGGAATAAGGTAGGGAAGAATTCTAAGGATCATTTTGACTGCCTCCAGAAGTTAGATCAGATGGCAAATTGGATTTGGTGCTAGGTCTTTCCCTTTAGGTTTTACCCCAACAATGTTTTCATTAGTTTCGCTCACTCTCGAAATCAAGCATTTTACAGCAGGTTGGAGCAGCCTGTATCTCAGCACAGGAATAAGGTAGGGAAGAATTCTAAGGATCATTTTGACTGCCTCCAGAAGTTAGATCAGATGGCAAATTGGATTTGGTGCTAGGTCTTTCCCTTTAGGTTTTACCCCAACAATGTTTTCATTAGTTTCGCTCACTCTTCGAAATCAAGCATTTTACAGCAGGTTGGAGCAGCCTGTATCTCAGCACAGGAATAAGGTAGGGAAGAATTCAAAGACTCATTTTGACTGCCTCCAGAAGTTAGATCAGATGGCCAATGCAATTTGGTGCTAGGCCTTTCCCTTTAGGTTTTACCCCCAACAATGTTTTCATTAGTTTCGCTCACTCTCGAAATCAAGCATTTTACAGCAGGTTGGAGCAGCCTGTATCTCAGCACAGGAATAAGGTAGGGAAGAATTCTAAGGATCATTTTGACTGCCTCCAGAAGTTAGATCAGATGGCAAATTGGATTTGGTGCTAGGTCTTTCCCTTTAGGTTTTACCCCAACAATGTTTTCATTAGTTTCGCTCACTCTCGAAATCAAGCATTTTACAGCAGGTTGGAGCAGCCTGTATCTCAGCACAGGAATAAGGTAGGGAAGAATTCTAAGGATCATTTTGACTGCCTCCAGAAGTTAGATCAGATGGCAAATTGGATTTGGTGCTAGGTCTTTCCCTTTAGGTTTTACCCCAACAATGTTTTCATTAGTTTCGCTCACTCTCGAAATCAAGCATTTTACAGCAGGTTGGAGCAGCCTGTATCTCAGCACAGGAATAAGGTAGGGAAGAATTCAAATACTCATTTTGACTGCCTCCAGAAGTTAGATCAGATGGCCAATGCATTTGGTGCTAGGTCTTTCCCTTTAGGTTTTACCCCAACAATGTTTTCATTAGTTTCGCTCACTCTCGAAATCAAGCATTTTACAGCAGGTTGGAGCAGCCTGTATCTCAGCACAGGAATAAGGTAGGGAAGAATTCTAAGGATCATTTTGACTGCCTCCAGAAGTTAGATCAGATGGCAAATTGGATTGGTGCTAGGTCCTTTCCCTTTAGGTTTTACCCCAACAATGTTTTCATTAGTTTCGCTCACTCTCGAAATCAAGCATTTTACAGCAGGTTGGAGCAGCCTGTATCTCAGGCACAGGAATAAGGTAGGGAAGAATTCTAAGGATCATTTTGACTGCCTCCAGAAGTTAGATCAGATGGCAAATTGGATTTGGTGCTAGGTCTTTCCCTTTAGGTTTTACCCCAACAATGTTTTCATTAGTTTCGCTCACTCTCGAAATCAAGCATTTTACAGCAGGTTGGAGCAGCCTGCATCTCAGCACAGGAATAAGGTAGGGAAGAATTCAAATTACTCATTTTGACTGCCTCCAGAAGTTAGATCAGATGGCCAATGCATTTGGTGCTAGGCCTTTCCCTTTAGGTTTTACCCCAACAATGTTTTCATTAGTTTCGCTCACTCTCGAAATCAAGCATTTTACAGCAGGTTGGAGCAGCCTGTATCTCAGCACAGGAATAGAGGTAGGGAAGAATTCTAAGGATCATTTTGACTGCCTCCAGAAGTTAGATCAGATGGCAAATTGGATTTGGTGCTAGGTCTTTCCCTTTAGGTTTTACCCCAACAATGTTTTCATTAGTTTTGCTCACTCTCGAAATCAAGCATTTTACAGCAGGTTGGAGCAGCCTGTATCTCAGCACAGTAATAAGGTAGGGAAGAATTCTAAGGATCATTTTGACTGCCTCCAGAAGTTAGATCAGATGGCAAATTGGATTTGGTGCTAGGTCTTTCCCTTTAGGTTTTACCCCAACAATGTTTTCATTAGTTTCGCTCACTCTCGAAATCAAGCATTTTACAGCAGGTTGGAGCAGCCTGTATCTCAGCACAGGAATAAGGTAGGGAAGAATTCTAAGGATCATTTTGACTGCCTCCAGAAGTTAGATCAGATGGCAAATTGGATTTGGTGCTAGGTCTTTCCCTTTAGGTTTTTACCCCAACAATGTTTTCATTAGTTTCGCTCACTCTCGAAATCAAGCATTTTACAGCAGGTTGGAGCAGCCTGTATCTCAGCACAGGAATAAGGTAGGGAAGAATTCTAAGGATCATTTTGACTGCCTCCAGAAGTTAGATCAGATGGCAAATTGGATTTGGTGCTAGGTCTTTCCCTTTAGGTTTTACCCCAACAATGTTTTCATTAGTTTCGCTCACTCTTCGAAATCAAGCATTTTACAGCAGGTTGGAGCAGCCTGTATCTCAGCACAGGAATAAGGTAGGGAAGAATTCAAATACTCATTTTGACTGCCTCCAGAAGTTAGATCAGATGGCCAATGCAATTTGGTGCTAGGCCTTTCCCTTTAGGTTTTACCCCAACAATGTTTTCATTAGTTTCGCTCACTCTCGAAATCAAGCATTTTACAGCAGGTTGGAGCAGCCTGTATCTCAGCACAGGGAATAAGGTAGGGAAGAATTCAAATACTCATTTTGACTGCCTCCAGAAGTTAGATCAGATGGCCAATGCAATTTGGTGCTAGGCCTTTCCCTTTAGGTTTTACCCCCAACAATGTTTTCATTAGTTTCGCTCACTCTCGAAATCAAGCATTTTACAGCAGGTTGGAGCAGCCTGTATCTCAGCACAGGAATAAGGTAGGGAAGAATTCTAAGGCTCATTTTGACTGCCTCCAGAAGTTAGATCAGATGGCAAATTGGATTTGGTGCTAGGTCTTTCCCTTTAGGTTTTACCCCAACAATGTTTTCATTAGTTTCGCTCACTCTCGAAATCAAGCATTTTACAGGAGTTGGAGCAGCCTGTATCTCAGCACAGGAATAAGGTAGGGAAGAATTCTAAGGATCATTTTGACTGCCTCCAGAGTTAGATCAGATGGCCAATGCAATTTGGTGCTAGGCCTTTCCCTTTAGGTTTTACCCCAACAATGTTTTCATTAGTTTCGCTCACTCTCGAAATCAAGCATTTTACAGCAGGTTGGAGCAGCCTGTATCTCAGCACAGGAATAAGGTAGGGAAGAATTCTAAGGATCATTTTGACTGCCTCCAGAAGTTAGATCAGATGGCAAATTGGATTTGGTGCTAGGTCTTTCCCTTTAGGTTTTTACCCCAACAATGTTTTCATTAGTTTCGCTCACTCTGAAAAATCAAGCATTTTACAGCAGGTTGGAGCAGCCTGTATCTCAGCACAGGAATAAGGTAGGGAAGAATTCAAATACTCATTTTGACTGCCTCCAGAAGTTAGATCAGATGGCCAATGCAATTTGGTGCTAGGCCTTTCCCTTTAGGTTTTACCCCAACAATGTTTTCATTAGTTTCGCTCACTCTCGAAATCAAGCATTTTACAGCAGGTTGGAGCAGCCTGTATCTCAGCACAGGAATAAGGTAGGGAAGAATTCTAAGGATCATTTTGACTGCCTCCAGAAGTTAGATCAGATGGCAAATTGGATTTGGTGCTAGGTCTTTCCCTTTAGGTTTTTCCCCAACAATGTTTTCATTAGTTTCGCTCACTCTCGAAATCAAGCATTTTACAGCAGGTTGGAGCAGCCTGTATCTCAGCACAGGAATAAGGTAGGGAAGAATTCAAATACTCATTTTGACTGCCTCCAGAAGTTAGATCAGATGGCCAATGGAATTTGGTGCTAGGCCTTTCCCTTTAGGTTTTACCCCAACAATGTTTTCATTAGTTTCGCTCCCTCTCGAAATCAAGCATTTTACAGCAGGTTGGAGCAGCCTGTATCTCAGCACAGGAATAAGGTAGGGAAGAATTCTAAGGATCATTTTGACTGCCTCCAGAAGTTAGATCAGATGGCAAATTGGATTTGGTGCTAGGTCTTTCCCTTTAGGTTTTACCCCAACAATGTTTTCATTAGTTTCGCTCACTCTCAAAATCAAGCATTTTACAGCAGGTTGGAGCAGCCTGTATCTCAGCACAGGAATAAGGTAGGGAAGAATTCTAAGGATCATTTTGACTGCCTCCAGAAGTTAGATCAGATGGCAAATTGGATTTGGTGCTAGGTCTTTCCCTTTAGGTTTTACCCCAACAATGTTTTCATTAGTTTCGCTCACTCTCGAAATCAAGCATTTTACAGCAGGTTGGAGCAGCCTGTATCTCAGCACAGGAATAAGGTAGGGAAGAATTCAAATACTCATTTTGACTGCCTCCAGAAGTTAGATCAGATGGCCAATGCAATTTGGTGCTAGGTCTTTCCCTTTAGGTTTTACCCCAACAATGTTTTCATTAGTTTCGCTCACTCTCGAAATCAAGCATTTTACAGCAGGTTGGAGCAGCCTGTATCTCAGCACAGGAATAAGGTAGGGAAGAATTCTAAGGATCATTTTGACTGCCTCCAGAAGTTAGATCAGATGGCAAATTGGATTTGGTGCTAGGTCTTTCCCTTTAGGTTTTACCCCAACAAAGTTTTCATTAGTTTCGCTCACTCTCGAAATCAAGCATTTTACAGCAGGTTGGAGCAGCCTGTATCTCAGCACAGGAATAAGGTAGGGAAGAATTCTAAGGATCATTTTGACTGCCTCCAGAAGTTAGATCAGATGGCCAATGCAATTTGGTGCTAGGCCTTTCCCTTTAGGTTTTACCCCAACAATGTTTTCATTAGTTTCGCTCACTCTCGAAATCAAGCATTTTACAGCAGGTTGGAGCAGCCTGTATCTCAGCACAGGAATAAGGTAGGGAAGAATTCTAAGGATCATTTTGACTGCCTCCAGAAGTTAGATCAGATGGCAAATTGGATTTGGTGCTAGGTCTTTCCCTTTAGGTTTTACCCCAACAATGTTTTCATTAGTTTTGCTCACTCTCGAAATCAAGCATTTTACAGCAGGTTGGAGCAGCCTGTATCTCAGCACAGTAATAAGGTAGGGAAGAATTCTAAGGATCATTTTGACTGCCTCCAGAAGTTAGATCAGATGGCAAATTGGATTTGGTGCTAGGTCTTTCCCTTTAGGTTTTACCCCAACAATGTTTTCATTAGTTTCGCTCACTCTCGAAATCAAGCATTTTACAGCAGGTTGGAGCAGCCTGTATCTCAGCACAGGAATAAGGTAGGGAAGAATTCTAAGGATCATTTTGACTGCCTCCAGAAGTTAGATCAGATGGCAAATTGGATTTGGTGCTAGGTCTTTCCCTTTAGGTTTTACCCCAACAATGTTTTCATTAGTTTCGCTCACTCTCGAAATCAAGCATTTTACAGCAGGTTGGAGCAGCCTGTATCTCAGCACAGGAATAAGGTAGGGAAGAATTCTAAGGATCATTTTGACTGCCTCCAGAAGTTAGATCAGATGGCAAATTGGATTTGGTGCTAGGTCTTTCCCTTTAGGTTTTACCCCAACAATGTTTTCATTAGTTTCGCTCACTCTTCGAAATCAAGCATTTTACAGCAGGTTGGAGCAGCCTGTATCTCAGCACAGGAATAAGGTAGGGAAGAATTCTAAGGATCATTTTGACTGCCTCCAGAAGTTAGATCAGATGGCCAATGCAATTTGGTGCTAGGCCTTTCCCTTTAGGTTTTACCCCAACAATGTTTTCATTAGTTTCGCTCACTCTCGAAATCAAGCATTTTACAGCAGGTTGGAGCAGCCTGTATCTCAGCACAGGAATAAGGTAGGGAAGAATTCTAAGGATCATTTTGACTGCCTCCAGAAGTTAGATCAGATGGCAAATTGGATTTGGTGCTAGGTCTTTCCCTTTAGGTTTTTCCCCAACAATGTTTTCATTAGTTTCGCTCACTCTCGAAATCAAGCATTTTACAGCAGGTTGGAGCAGCCTGTATCTCAGCACAGGAATAAAGTAGGGAAGAATTCAAATACTCATTTTGACTGCCTCCAGAAGTTAGATCAGATGGCCAATGCAATTTGGTGCTAGGCCTTTCCCTTTAGGTTTTACCCCAACAATGTTTTCATTAGTTTCGCTCACTCTCGAAATCAAGCATTTTACAGCAGGTTGGAGCAGCCTGTATCTCAGCACAGGAATAAGGTAGGGAAGAATTCTAAGGATCATTTTGACTGCCTCCAGAAGTTAGATCAGATGGCAAATTGGATTTGGTGCTAGGTCTTTCCCTTTAGGTTTTACCCCAACAATGTTTTCATTAGTTTCGCTCACTCTCGAAATCAAGCATTTTACAGCAGGTTGGAGCAGCCTGTATCTCAGCACAGGAATAAGGTAGGGAAGAATTCTAAGGATCATTTTGACTGCCTCCAGAAGTTAGATCAGATGGCAAATTGGATTTGGTGCTAGGTCTTTCCCTTTAGGTTTTACCCCAACAATGTTTTCA
Source organism: Melanerpes formicivorus (assembly GCF_026170545.1). NCBI lineage: Eukaryota > Metazoa > Chordata > Aves > Piciformes > Picidae > Melanerpes > Melanerpes formicivorus. Next base: position 12,899 of record NW_027143647.1, read on the forward strand.
TTAGTTTCGCTCACTCTCGAAATCAAGCATTTTACAGCAGGTTGGAGCAGCCTGTATCTCAGCACAGGAATAAGGTAGGGAAGAATTCAAATACTCATTTTGACTGCCTCCAGAAGTTAGATCAGATGGCCAATGCAATTTGGTGCTAGGTCTTTCCCTTTAGGTTTTACCCCAACAATGTTTTCATTAGTTTCGCTCACTCTCGAAATCAAGCATTTTACAGCAGGTTGGAGCAGCCTGTATCTCAGCACAGGAATAAGGTAGGGAAGAATTCTAAGGATCATTTTGACTGCCTCCAGAAGTTAGATCAGATGGCAAATTGGATTTGGTGCTAGGTCTTTCCCTTTAGGTTTTACCCCAACAATGTTTTCATTAGTTTCGCTCACTCTCGAAATCAAGCATTTTACAGCAGGTTGGAGCAGCCTGTATCTCAGCACAGGAATAAGGTAGGGAAGAATTCTAAGGATCATTTTGACTGCCTCCAGAAGTTAGATCAGATGGCAAATTGGATTTGGTGCTAGGTCTTTCCCTTTAGGTTTTACCCCAACAATGTTTTCATTAGTTTCGCTCACTCTCGAAATCAAGCATTTTACAGCAGGTTGGAGCAGCCTGTATCTCAGCACAGGAATAAGGTAGGGAAGAATTCTAAGGATCATTTTGACTGCCTCCAGAAGTTAGATCAGATGGCCAATGCAATTTGGTGCTAGGCCTTTCCCTTTAGGTTTTACCCCAACAATGTTTTCATTAGTTTCGCTCACTCTCGAAATCAAGCATTTTACAGCAGGTTGGAGCAGCCTGTATCTCAGCACAGGAATAAGGTAGGGAAGAATTCTAAGGATCATTTTGACTGCCTCCAGAAGTTAGATCAGATGGCAAATTGGATTTGGTGCTAGGTCTTTCCCTTTAGGTTTTACCCCAACAATGTTTTCATTAGTTTTGCTCACTCTCGAAATCAAGCATTTTACAGCAGGTTGGAGCAGCCTGTATCTCAGCACAGTAATAAGGTAGGGAAGAATTCTAAGGATCATTTTGACTGCCTCCAGAAGTTAGATCAGATGGCAAATTGGATTTGGTGCTAGGTCTTTCCCTTTAGGTTTTACCCCAACAATGTTTTCATTAGTTTCGCTCACTCTCGAAATCAAGCATTTTACAGCAGGTTGGAGCAGCCTGTATCTCAGCACAGGAATAAGGTAGGGAAGAATTCTAAGGATCATTTTGACTGCCTCCAGAAGTTAGATCAGATGGCAAATTGGATTTGGTGCTAGGTCTTTCCCTTTAGGTTTTACCCCAACAATGTTTTCATTAGTTTCGCTCACTCTCGAAATCAAGCATTTTACAGCAGGTTGGAGCAGCCTGTATCTCAGCACAGGAATAAGGTAGGGAAGAATTCTAAGGATCATTTTGACTGCCTCCAGAAGTTAGATCAGATGGCAAATTGGATTTGGTGCTAGGTCTTTCCCTTTAGGTTTTACCCCAACAATGTTTTCATTAGTTTCGCTCACTCTTCGAAATCAAGCATTTTACAGCAGGTTGGAGCAGCCTGTATCTCAGCACAGGAATAAGGTAGGGAAGAATTCAAATACTCATTTTGACTGCCTCCAGAAGTTAGATCAGATGGCCAATGCAATTTGGTGCTAGGCCCTTCCCTTTAGGTTTTACCCCAACAATGTTTTCATTAGTTTCGCTCACTCTCGAAATCAAGCATTTTACAGCAGGTTGGAGCAGCCTGTATCTCAGCACAGGAATAAGGTAGGGAAGAATTCTAAGGATCATTTTGACTGCCTCCAGAAGTTAGATCAGATGGCAAATTGGATTTGGTGCTAGGTCTTTCCCTTTAGGTTTTACCCCAACAATGTTTTCATTAGTTTCGCTCACTCTCGAAATCAAGCATTTTACAGCAGGTTGGAGCAGCCTGTATCTCAGCACAGGAATAAGGTAGGGAAGAATTCTAAGGATCATTTTGACTGCCTCCAGAAGTTAGATCAGATGGCAAATTGGATTTGGTGCTAGGTCTTTCCCTTTAGGTTTTACCCCAACAATGTTTTCATTAGTTTCGCTCACTCTCGAAATCAAGCATTTTACAGCAGGTTGGAGCAGCCTGTATCTCAGCACAGGAATAAGGTAGGGAAGAATTCAAATACTCATTTTGACTGCCTCCAGAAGTTAGATCAGATGGCCAATGCAATTTGGTGCTAGGTCTTTCCCTTTAGGTTTTACCCCAACAATGTTTTCATTAGTTTCGCTCACTCTCGAAATCAAGCATTTTACAGCAGGTTGGAGCAGCCTGTATCTCAGCACAGGAATAAGGTAGGGAAGAATTCTAAGGATCATTTTGACTGCCTCCAGAAGTTAGATCAGATGGCAAATTGGATTTGGTGCTAGGTCTTTCCCTTTAGGTTTTACCCCAACAATGTTTTCATTAGTTTCGCTCACTCTCGAAATCAAGCATTTTACAGCAGGTTGGAGCAGCCTGTATCTCAGCACAGGAATAAGGTAGGGAAGAATTCTAAGGATCATTTTGACTGCCTCCAGAAGTTAGATCAGATGGCAAATTGGATTTGGTGCTAGGTCTTTCCCTTTAGGTTTTACCCCAACAATGTTTTCATTAGTTTCGCTCACTCTCGAAATCAAGCATTTTACAGCAGGTTGGAGCAGCCTGTATCTCAGCACAGGAATAAGGTAGGGAAGAATTCAAATACTCATTTTGACTGCCTCCAGAAGTTAGATCAGATGGCCAATGCAATTTGGTGCTAGGCCTTTCCCTTTAGGTTTTACCCCAACAATGTTTTCATTAGTTTCGCTCACTCTCGAAATCAAGCATTTTACAGCAGGTTGGAGCAGCCTGTATCTCAGCACAGGAATAAGGTAGGGAAGAATTCTAAGGATCATTTTGACTGCCTCCAGAAGTTAGATCAGATGGCAAATTGGATTTGGTGCTAGGTCTTTCCCTTTAGGTTTTACCCCAACAATGTTTTCATTAGTTTTGCTCACTCTCGAAATCAAGCATTTTACAGCAGGTTGGAGCAGCCTGTATCTCAGCACAGTAATAAGGTAGGGAAGAATTCTAAGGATCATTTTGACTGCCTCCAGAAGTTAGATCAGATGGCCAATTGGATTTGGTGCTAGGTCTTTCCCTTTAGGTTTTACCCCAACAATGTTTTCATTAGTTTCGCTCACTCTCGAAATCAAGCATTTTACAGCAGGTTGGAGCAGCCTGTATCTCAGCACAGGAATAAGGTAGGGAAGAATTCTAAGGATCATTTTGACTGCCTCCAGAAGTTAGATCAGATGGCAAATTGGATTTGGTGCTAGGTCTTTCCCTTTAGGTTTTACCCCAACAATGTTTTCATTAGTTTCGCTCACTCTCGAAATCAAGCATTTTACAGCAGGTTGGAGCAGCCTGTATCTCAGCACAGGAATAAGGTAGGGAAGAATTCTAAGGATCATTTTGACTGCCTCCAGAAGTTAGATCAGATGGCAAATTGGATTTGGTGCTAGGTCTTTCCCTTTAGGTTTTACCCCAACAATGTTTTCATTAGTTTCGCTCACTCTTCGAAATCAAGCATTTTACAGCAGGTTGGAGCAGCCTGTATCTCAGCACAGGAATAAGGTAGGGAAGAATTCAAATACTCATTTTGACTGCCTCCAGAAGTTAGATCAGATGGCCAATGCAATTTGGTGCTAGGCCTTTCCCTTTAGGTTTTACCCCAACAATGTTTTCATTAGTTTCGCTCACTCTCGAAATCAAGCATTTTACAGCAGGTTGGAGCAGCCTGTATCTCAGCACAGGAATAAGGTAGGGAAGAATTCAAATACTCATTTTGACTGCCTCCAGAAGTTAGATCAGATGGCCAATGCAATTTGGTGCTAGGCCTTTCCCTTTAGGTTTTACCCCAACAATGTTTTCATTAGTTTCGCTCACTCTCGAAATCAAGCATTTTACAGCAGGTTGGAGCAGCCTGTATCTCAGCACAGGAATAAGGTAGGGAAGAATTCTAAGGCTCATTTTGACTGCCTCCAGAAGTTAGATCAGATGGCAAATTGGATTTGGTGCTAGGTCTTTCCCTTTAGGTTTTACCCCAACAATGTTTTCATTAGTTTCGCTCACTCTCGAAATCAAGCATTTTACAGCAGGTTGGAGCAGCCTGTATCTCAGCACAGGAATAAGGTAGGGAAGAATTCTAAGGATCATTTTGACTGCCTCCAGAAGTTAGATCAGATGGCCAATGCAATTTGGTGCTAGGCCTTTCCCTTTAGGTTTTACCCCAACAATGTTTTCATTAGTTTCGCTCACTCTCGAAATCAAGCATTTTACAGCAGGTTGGAGCAGCCTGTATCTCAGCACAGGAATAAGGTAGGGAAGAATTCTAAGGATCATTTTGACTGCCTCCAGAAGTTAGATCAGATGGCAAATTGGATTTGGTGCTAGGTCTTTCCCTTTAGGTTTTACCCCAACAATGTTTTCATTAGTTTCGCTCACTCTGAAAAATCAAGCATTTTACAGCAGGTTGGAGCAGCCTGTATCTCAGCACAGGAATAAGGTAGGGAAGAATTCAAATACTCATTTTGACTGCCTCCAGAAGTTAGATCAGATGGCCAATGCAATTTGGTGCTAGGCCTTTCCCTTTAGGTTTTACCCCAACAATGTTTTCATTAGTTTCGCTCACTCTCGAAATCAAGCATTTTACAGCAGGTTGGAGCAGCCTGTATCTCAGCACAGGAATAAGGTAGGGAAGAATTCTAAGGATCATTTTGACTGCCTCCAGAAGTTAGATCAGATGGCAAATTGGATTTGGTGCTAGGTCTTTCCCTTTAGGTTTTTCCCCAACAATGTTTTCATTAGTTTCGCTCACTCTCGAAATCAAGCATTTTACAGCAGGTTGGAGCAGCCTGTATCTCAGCACAGGAATAAGGTAGGGAAGAATTCAAATACTCATTTTGACTGCCTCCAGAAGTTAGATCAGATGGCCAATGCAATTTGGTGCTAGGCCTTTCCCTTTAGGTTTTACCCCAACAATGTTTTCATTAGTTTCGCTCACTCTCGAAATCAAGCATTTTACAGCAGGTTGGAGCAGCCTGTATCTCAGCACAGGAATAAGGTAGGGAAGAATTCTAAGGATCATTTTGACTGCCTCCAGAAGTTAGATCAGATGGCAAATTGGATTTGGTGCTAGGTCTTTCCCTTTAGGTTTTACCCCAACAATGTTTTCATTAGTTTCGCTCACTCTCAAAATCAAGCATTTTACAGCAGGTTGGAGCAGCCTGTATCTCAGCACAGGAATAAGGTAGGGAAGAATTCTAAGGATCATTTTGACTGCCTCCAGAAGTTAGATCAGATGGCAAATTGGATTTGGTGCTAGGTCTTTCCCTTTAGGTTTTACCCCAACAATGTTTTCATTAGTTTCGCTCACTCTCGAAATCAAGCATTTTACAGCAGGTTGGAGCAGCCTGTATCTCAGCACAGGAATAAGGTAGGGAAGAATTCAAATACTCATTTTGACTGCCTCCAGAAGTTAGATCAGATGGCCAATGCAATTTGGTGCTAGGTCTTTCCCTTTAGGTTTTACCCCAACAATGTTTTCATTAGTTTCGCTCACTCTCGAAATCAAGCATTTTACAGCAGGTTGGAGCAGCCTGTATCTCAGCACAGGAATAAGGTAGGGAAGAATTCTAAGGATCATTTTGACTGCCTCCAGAAGTTAGATCAGATGGCAAATTGGATTTGGTGCTAGGTCTTTCCCTTTAGGTTTTACCCCAACAAAGTTTTCATTAGTTTCGCTCACTCTCGAAATCAAGCATTTTACAGCAGGTTGGAGCAGCCTGTATCTCAGCACAGGAATAAGGTAGGGAAGAATTCTAAGGATCATTTTGACTGCCTCCAGAAGTTAGATCAGATGGCCAATGCAATTTGGTGCTAGGCCTTTCCCTTTAGGTTTTACCCCAACAATGTTTTCATTAGTTTCGCTCACTCTCGAAATCAAGCATTTTACAGCAGGTTGGAGCAGCCTGTATCTCAGCACAGGAATAAGGTAGGGAAGAATTCTAAGGATCATTTTGACTGCCTCCAGAAGTTAGATCAGATGGCAAATTGGATTTGGTGCTAGGTCTTTCCCTTTAGGTTTTACCCCAACAATGTTTTCATTAGTTTTGCTCACTCTCGAAATCAAGCATTTTACAGCAGGTTGGAGCAGCCTGTATCTCAGCACAGTAATAAGGTAGGGAAGAATTCTAAGGATCATTTTGACTGCCTCCAGAAGTTAGATCAGATGGCAAATTGGATTTGGTGCTAGGTCTTTCCCTTTAGGTTTTACCCCAACAATGTTTTCATTAGTTTCGCTCACTCTCGAAATCAAGCATTTTACAGCAGGTTGGAGCAGCCTGTATCTCAGCACAGGAATAAGGTAGGGAAGAATTCTAAGGATCATTTTGACTGCCTCCAGAAGTTAGATCAGATGGCAAATTGGATTTGGTGCTAGGTCTTTCCCTTTAGGTTTTACCCCAACAATGTTTTCATTAGTTTCGATCACTCTCGAAATCAAGCATTTTACAGCAGGTTGGAGCAGCCTGTATCTCAGCACAGGAATAAGGTAGGGAAGAATTCTAAGGATCATTTTGACTGCCTCCAGAAGTTAGATCAGATGGCAAATTGGATTTGGTGCTAGGTCTTTCCCTTTAGGTTTTACCCCAACAGTGTTTTCATTAGTTTCGCTCACTCTTCGAAATCAAGCATTTTACAGCAGGTTGGAGCAGCCTGTATCTCAGCACAGGAATAAGGTAGGGAAGAATTCAAATACTCATTTTGACTGCCTCCAGAAGTTAGATCAGATGGCCAATGCAATTTGGTGCTAGGCCTTTCCCTTTAGGTTTTACCCCAACAATGTTTTCATTAGTTTCGCTCACTCTCGAAATCAAGCATTTTACAGCAGGTTGGAGCAGCCTGTATCTCAGCACAGGAATAAGGTAGGGAAGAATTCAAATACTCATTTTGACTGCCTCCAGAAGTTAGATCAGATGGCCAATGCAATTTGGTGCTAGGCCTTTCCCTTTAGGTTTTACCCCAACAATGTTTGCATTAGTTTCGCTCACTCTCGAAATCAAGCATTTTACAGCAGGTTGGAGCAGCCTGTATCTCAGCACAGGAATAAGGTAGGGAAGAATTCTAAGGATCATTTTGACTGCCTCCAGAAGTTAGATCAGATGGCAAATTGGATTTGGTGCTAGGTCTTTCCCTTTAGGTTTTACCCCAACAATGTTTTCATTAGTTTCGATCACTCTCGAAATCAAGCATTTTACAGCAGGTTGGAGCAGCCTGTATCTCAGCACAGGAATAAGGTAGGGAAGAATTCAAATACTCATTTTGACTGCCTCCAGAAGTTAGATCAGATGGCCAATGCAATTTGGTGCTAGGCCTTTCCCTTTAGGTTTTACCCCAACAATGTTTTCATTAGTTTCGCTCACTCTCGAAATCAAGCATTTTACAGCAGGTTGGAGCAGCCTGTATCTCAGCACAGGAATAAGGTAGGGAAGAATTCTAAGGATCATTTTGACTGCCTCCAGAAGTTAGATCAGATGGCAAATTGGATTTGGTGCTAGGTCTTTCCCTTTAGGTTTTACCCCAACAATGTTTTCATTAGTTTTGCTCACTCTCGAAATCAAGCATTTTACAGCAGGTTGGAGCAGCCTGTATCTCAGCACAGTAATAAGGTAGGGAAGAATTCTAAGGATCATTTTGACTGCCTCCAGAAGTTAGATCAGATGGCAAATTGGATTTGGTGCTAGGTCTTTCCCTTTAGGTTTTACCCCAACAATGTTTTCATTAGTTTCGCTCACTCTCGAAATCAAGCATTTTACAGCAGGTTGGAGCAGCCTGTATCTCAGCACAGGAATAAGGTAGGGAAGAATTCTAAGGATCATTTTGACTGCCTCCAGAAGTTAGATCAGATGGCAAATTGGATTTGGTGCTAGGTCTTTCCCTTTAGGTTTTACCCCAACAATGTTTTCATTAGTTTCGCTCACTCTCGAAATCAAGCATTTTACAGCAGGTTGGAGCAGCCTGTATCTCAGCACAGGAATAAGGTAGGGAAGAATTCTAAGGATCATTTTGACTGCCTCCAGAAGTTAGATCAGATGGCAAATTGGATTTGGTGCTAGGTCTTTCCCTTTAGGTTTTACCCCAACAATGTTTTCATTAGTTTCGCTCACTCTCGAAATCAAGCATTTTACAGCAGGTTGGAGCAGCCTGTATCTCAGCACAGGAATAAGGTAGGGAAGAATTCTAAGGATCATTTTGACTGCCTCCAGAAGTTAGATCAGATGGCAAATTGGGTTTGGTGCTAGGTCTTTCCCTTTAGGTTTTACCCCAACAATGTTTTCATTAGTTTCGCTCACTCTCGAAATCAAGCATTTTACAGCAGGTTGGAGCAGCCTGTATCTCAGCACAGGAATAAGGTAGGGAAGAATTCTAAGGATCATTTTGACTGCCTCCAGAAGTTAGATCAGATGGCAAATTGGATTTGGTGCTAGGTCTTTCCCTTTAGGTTTTACCCCAACAATGTTTTCATTAGTTTCGCTCACTCTCGAAATCAAGCATTTTACAGCAGGTTGGAGCAGCCTGTATCTCAGCACAGGAATAAGGTAGGGAAGAATTCAAATACTCATTTTGACTGCCTCCAGAAGTTAGATCAGATGGCCAATGCAATTTGGTGCTAGGTCTTTCCCTTTAGGTTTTACCCCAACAATGTTTTCATTAGTTTCGCTCACTCTCGAAATCAAGCATTTTACAGCAGGTTGGAGCAGCCTGTATCTCAGCACAGGAATAAGGTAGGGAAGAATTCTAAGGATCATTTTGACTGCCTCCAGAAGTTAGATCAGATGGCAAATTGGATTTGGTGCTAGGTCTTTCCCTTTAGGTTTTACCCCAACAATGTTTTCATTAGTTTCGCTCACTCTCGAAATCAAGCATTTTACAGCAGGTTGGAGCAGCCTGTATCTCAGCACAGGAATAAGGTAGGGAAGAATTCTAAGGATCATTTTGACTGCCTCCAGAAGTTAGATCAGATGGCAAATTGGATTTGGTGCTAGGTCTTTCCCTTTAGGTTTTACCCCAACAATGTTTTCATTAGTTTCGCTCACTCTCGAAATCAAGCATTTTACAGCAGGTTGGAGCAGCCTGTATCTCAGCACAGGAATAAGGTAGGGAAGAATTCAAATACTCATTTTGACTGCCTCCAGAAGTTAGATCAGATGGCCAATGCAATTTGGTGCTAGGCCTTTCCCTTTAGGTTTTACCCCAACAATGTTTTCATTAGTTTCGCTCACTCTCGAAATCAAGCATTTTACAGCAGGTTGGAGCAGCCTGTATCTCAGCACAGGAATAAGGTAGGGAAGAATTCTAAGGATCATTTTGACTGCCTCCAGAAGTTAGATTAGATGGCAAATTGGATTTGGTGCTAGGTCTTTCCCTTTAGGTTTTACCCCAACAATGTTTTCATTAGTTTTGCTCACTCTCGAAATCAAGCATTTTACAGCAGGTTGGAGCAGCCTGTATCTCAGCACAGGAATAAGGTAGGGAAGAATTCTAAGGATCATTTTGACTGCCTCCAGAAGTTAGATCAGATGGCAAATTGGATTTGGTGCTAGGTCTTTCCCTTTAGGTTTTACCCCAACAATGTTTTCATTAGTTTCGCTCACTCTCGAAATCAAGCATTTTACAGCAGGTTGGAGCAGCCTGTATCTCAGCACAGGAATAAGGTAGGGAAGAATTCTAAGGATCATTTTGACTGCCTCCAGAAGTTAGATCAGATGGCAAATTGGATTTGGTGCTAGGTCTTTCCCTTTAGGTTTTACCCCAACAATGTTTTCATTAGTTTCGCTCACTCTCGAAATCAAGCATTTTACAGCAGGTTGGAGCAGCCTGTATCTCAGCACAGGAATAAGGTAGGGAAGAATTCTAAGGATCATTTTGACTGCCTGCAGAAGTTAGATCAGATGGCAAATTGGATTTGGTGCTAGGTCTTTCCCTTTAGGTTTTACCCCAACAATGTTTTCATTAGTTTCGCTCACTCTCAAAATCAAGCATTTTACAGCAGGTTGGAGCAGCCTGTATCTCAGCACAGGAATAAGGTAGGGAAGAATTCAAATACTCATTTTGACTGCCTCCAGAAGTTAGATCAGATGGCCAATGCAATTTGGTGCTAGGCCTTTCCCTTTAGGTTTTACCCCAACAATGTTTTCATTAGTTTCGCTCACTCTCGAAATCAAGCATTTTACAGCAGGTTGGAGCAGCCTGTATCTCAGCACAGGAATAAGGTAGGGAAGAATTCAAATACTCATTTTGACTGCCTCCAGAAGTTAGATCAGATGGCAAATTGGATTTGGTGCTAGGTCTTTCCCTTTAGGTTTTTCCCCAACAATGTTTTCATTAGTTTCGCTCACTCTCGAAATCAAGCATTTTACAGCAGGTTGGAGCAGCCTGTATCTCAGCACAGGAATAAAGTAGGGAAGAATTCAAATACTCATTTTGACTGCCTCCAGAAGTTAGATCAGATGGCCAATGCAATTTGGTGCTAGGCCTTTCCCTTTAGGTTTTACCCCAACAATGTTTTCATTAGTTTCGCTCACTCTCGAAATCAAGCATTTTACAGCAGGTTGGAGCAGCCTGTATCTCAGCACAGGAATAAGGTAGGGAAGAATTCTAAGGATCATTTTGACTGCCTCCAGAAGTTAGATCAGATGGCAAATTGGATTTGGTGCTAGGTCTTTCCCTTTAGGTTTTACCCCAACAATGTTTTCATTAGTTTCGCTCACTCTCGAAATCAAGCATTTTACAGCAGGTTGGAGCAGCCTGTATCTCAGCACAGGAATAAGGTAGGGAAGAATTCTAAGGATCATTTTGACTGCCTCCAGAAGTTAGATCAGATGGCAAATTGGATTTGGTGCTAGGTCTTTCCCTTTAGGTTTTACCCCAACAATGTTTTCATTAGTTTCGCTCACTCTCGAAATCAAGCATTTTACAGCAGGTTGGAGCAGCCTGTATCTCAGCACAGGAATAAGGTAGGGAAGAATTCAAATACTCATTTTGACTGCCTCCAGAAGTTAGATCAGATGGCCAATGCAATTTGGTGCTAGGTCTTTCCCTTTAGGTTTTACCCCAACAATGTTTTCATTAGTTTCGCTCACTCTCGAAATCAAGCATTTTACAGCAGGTTGGAGCAGCCTGTATCTCAGCACAGGAATAAGGTAGGGAAGAATTCTAAGGATCATTTTGACTGCCTCCAGAAGTTAGATCAGATGGCAAATTGGATTTGGTGCTAGGTCTTTCCCTTTAGGTTTTACCCCAACAAAGTTTTCATTAGTTTCGCTCACTCTCGAAATCAAGCATTTTACAGCAGGTTGGAGCAGCCTGTATCTCAGCACAGGAATAAGGTAGGGAAGAATTCTAAGGATCATTTTGACTGCCTCCAGAAGTTAGATCAGATGGCAAATTGGATTTGGTGCTAGGTCTTTCCCTTTAGGTTTTACCCCAACAATGTTTTCATTAGTTTCGCTCACTCTCGAAATCAAGCATTTTACAGCAGGTTGGAGCAGCCTGTATCTCAGCACAGGAATAAGGTAGGGAAGAATTCAAATACTCATTTTGACTGCCTCCAGAAGTTAGATCAGATGGCCAATGCAATTTGGTGCTAGGCCTTTCCCTTTAGGTTTTACCCCAACAATGTTTTCATTAGTTTCGCTCACTCTCGAAATCAAGCATTTTACAGCAGGTTGGAGCAGCCTGTATCTCAGCACAGGAATAAGGTAGGGAAGAATTCTAAGGATCATTTTGACTGCCTCCAGAAGTTAGATTAGATGGCAAATTGGATTTGGTGCTAGGTCTTTCCCTTTAGGTTTTACCCCAACAATGTTTTCATTAGTTTTGCTCACTCTCGAAATCAAGCATTTTACAGCAGGTTGGAGCAGCCTGTATCTCAGCACAGTAATAAGGTAGGGAAGAATTCTAAGGATCATTTTGACTGCCTCCAGAAGTTAGATCAGATGGCAAATTGGATTTGGTGCTAGGTCTTTCCCTTTAGGTTTTACCCCAACAATGTTTTCATTAGTTTCGCTCACTCTCGAAATCAAGCATTTTACAGCAGGTTGGAGCAGCCTGTATCTCAGCACAGGAATAAGGTAGGGAAGAATTCTAAGGATCATTTTGACTGCCTCCAGAAGTTAGATCAGATGGCAAATTGGATTTGGTGCTAGGTCTTTCCCTTTAGGTTTTACCCCAACAATGTTTTCATTAGTTTTGCTCACTCTTCGAAATCAAGCATTTTACAGCAGGTTGGAGCAGCCTGTATCTCAGCACAGGAATAAGGTAGGGAAGAATTCAAATACTCATTTTGACTGCCTCCAGAAGTTAGATCAGATGGCCAATGCAATTTGGTGCTAGGCCTTTCCCTTTAGGTTTTACCCCAACAATGTTTTCATTAGTTTCGCTCACTCTCGAAATCAAGCATTTTACAGCAGGTTGGAGCAGCCTGTATCTCAGCACAGGAATAAGGTAGGGAAGAATTCAAATACTCATTTTGACTGCCTCCAGAAGTTAGATCAGATGGCCAATGCAATTTGGTGCTAGGCCTTTCCCTTTAGGTTTTACCCCAACAATGTTTTCATTAGTTTCGCTCACTCTCGAAATCAAGCATTTTACAGCAGGTTGGAGCAGCCTGTATCTCAGCACAGGAATAAGGTAGGGAAGAATTCTAAGGATCATTTTGACTGCCTCCAGAAGTTAGATCAGATGGCAAATTGGATTTGGTGCTAGGTCTTTCCCTTTAGGTTTTACCCCAACAATGTTTTCATTAGTTTCGATCACTCTCGAAATCAAGCATTTTACAGCAGGTTGGAGCAGCCTGTATCTCAGCACAGGAATAAGGTAGGGAAGAATTCAAATACTCATTTTGACTGCCTCCAGAAGTTAGATCAGATGGCCAATGCAATTTGGTGCTAGGCCTTTCCCTTTAGGTTTTACCCCAACAATGTTTTCATTAGTTTCGCTCACTCTCGAAATCAAGCATTTTACAGCAGGTTGGAGCAGCCTGTATCTCAGCACAGGAATAAGGTAGGGAAGAATTCTAAGGATCATTTTGACTGCCTCCAGAAGTTAGATCAGATGGCAAATTGGATTTGGTGCTAGGTCTTTCCCTTTAGGTTTTACCCCAACAATGTTTTCATTAGTTTCGCTCACTCTCGAAATCAAGCATTTTACAGCAGGTTGGAGCAGCCTGTATCTCAGCACAGGAATAAGGTAGGGAAGAATTCAAATACTCATTTTGACTGCCTCCAGAAGTTAGATCAGATGGCCAATGCAATTTGGTGCTAGGCCTTTCCCTTTAGGTTTTACCCCAACAATGTTTTCATTAGTTTCGCTCACTCTCGAAATCAAGCATTTTACAGCAGGTTGGAGCAGCCTGTATCTCAGCACAGGAATAAGGTAGGGAAGAATTCAAATACTCATTTTGACTGCCTCCAGAAGTTAGATCAGATGGCAAATTGGATTTGGTGCTAGGTCTTTCCCTTTAGGTTTTACCCCAACAATGTTTTCATTAGTTTCGCTCACTCTCGAAATCAAGCATTTTACAGCAGGTTGGAGCAGCCTGTATCTCAGCACAGGAATAAGGTAGGGAAGAATTCTAAGGATCATTTTGACTGCCTCCAGAAGTTAGATCAGATGGCAAATTGGATTTGGTGCTAGGTCTTTCCCTTTAGGTTTTACCCCAACAATGTTTTCATTAGTTTCGCTCACTCTCGAAATCAAGCATTTTACAGCAGGTTGGAGCAGCCTGTATCTCAGCACAGGAATAAGGTAGGGAAGAATTCTAAGGATCATTTTGACTGCCTCCAGAAGTTAGATCAGATGGCAAATTGGATTTGGTGCTAGGTCTTTCCCTTTAGGTTTTACCCCAACAATGTTTTCATTAGTTTCGCTCACTCTCGAAATCAAGCATTTTACAGCAGGTTGGAGCAGCCTGTATCTCAGCACAGGAATAAGGTAGGGAAGAATTCAAATACTCATTTTGACTGCCTCCAGAAGTTAGATCAGATGGCCAATGCAATTTGGTGCTAGGCCTTTCCCTTTAGGTTTTACCCCAACAATGTTTTCATTAGTTTCGCTCACTCTCGAAATCAAGCATTTTACAGCAGGTTGGAGCAGCCTGTATCTCAGCACAGGAATAAGGTAGGGAAGAATTCAAATACTCATTTTGACTGCCTCCAGAAGTTAGATCAGATGGCCAATGCAATTTGGTGCTAGGCCTTTCCCTTTAGGTTTTACCCCAACAATGTTTTCATTAGTTTCGCTCACTCTCGAAATCAAGCATTTTACAGCAGGTTGGAGCAGCCTGTATCTCAGCACAGGAATAAGGTAGGGAAGAATTCAAATACTCATTTTGACTGCCTCCAGAAGTTAGATCAGATGGCCAATGCAATTTGGTGCTAGGCCTTTCCCTTTAGGTTTTACCCCAACAATGTTTTCATTAGTTTCGCTCACTCTCGAAATCAAGCATTTTACAGCAGGTTGGAGCAGCCTGTATCTCAGCACAGGAATAAGGTAGGGAAGAATTCTAAGGATCATTTTGACTGCCTCCAGAAGTTAGATCAGATGGCAAATTGGATTTGGTGCTAGGTCTTTCCCTTTAGGTTTTACCCCAACAATGTTTTCATTAGTTTCGATCACTCTCGAAATCAAGCATTTTACAGCAGGTTGGAGCAGCCTGTATCTCAGCACAGGAATAAGGTAGGGAAGAATTCAAATACTCATTTTGACTGCCTCCAGAAGTTAGATCAGATGGCCAATGCAATTTGGTGCTAGGCCTTTCCCTTTAGGTTTTACCCCAACAATGTTTTCATTAGTTTCGCTCACTCTCGAAATCAAGCATTTTACAGCAGGTTGGAGCAGCCTGTATCTCAGCACAGGAATAAGGTAGGGAAGAATTCTAAGGATCATTTTGACTGCCTCCAGAAGTTAGATCAGATGGCCAATGCAATTTGGTGCTAGGCCTTTCCCTTTAGGTTTTACCCCAACAATGTTTTCATTAGTTTCGCTCACTCTCGAAATCAAGCATTTTACAGCAGGTTGGAGCAGCCTGTATCTCAGCACAGGAATAAGGTAGGGAAGAATTCAAATACTCATTTTGACTGCCTCCAGAAGTTAGATCAGATGGCCAATGCAATTTGGTGCTAGGCCTTTCCCTTTAGGTTTTACCCCAACAATGTTTTCATTAGTTTCGCTCACTCTCGAAATCAAGCATTTTACAGCAGGTTGGAGCAGCCTGTATCTCAGCACAGGAATAAGGTAGGGAAGAATTCAAATACTCATTTTGACTGCCTCCAGAAGTTAGATCAGATGGCAAATTGGATTTGGTGCTAGGTCTTTCCCTTTAGGTTTTACCCCAACAATGTTTTCATTAGTTTCGCTCACTCTCGAAATCAAGCATTTTACAGCAGGTTGGAGCAGCCTGTATCTCAGCACAGGAATAAGGTAGGGAAGAATTCTAAGGATCATTTTGACTGCCTCCAGAAGTTAGATCAGATGGCAAATTGGATTTGGTGCTAGGTCTTTCCCTTTAGGTTTTACCCCAACAATGTTTTCATTAGTTTCGCTCACTCTCAAAATCAAGCATTTTACAGCAGGTTGGAGCAGCCTGTATCTCAGCACAGGAATAAGGTAGGGAAGAATTCTAAGGATCATTTTGACTGCCTCCAGAAGTTAGATCAGATGGCAAATTGGATTTGGTGCTAGGTCTTTCCCTTTAGGTTTTACCCCAACAATGTTTTCATTAGTTTCGCTCACTCTCGAAATCAAGCATTTTACAGCAGGTTGGAGCAGCCTGTATCTCAGCACAGGAATAAGGTAGGGAAGAATTCAAATACTCATTTTGACTGCCTCCAGAAGTTAGATCAGATGGCCAATGCAATTTGGTGCTAGGCCTTTCCCTTTAGGTTTTACCCCAACAATGTTTTCATTAGTTTCGCTCACTCTCGAAATCAAGCATTTTACAGCAGGTTGGAGCAGCCTGTATCTCAGCACAGGAATAAGGTAGGGAAGAATTCTAAGGATCATTTTGACTGCCTCCAGAAGTTAGATCAGATGGCAAATTGGATTTGGTGCTAGGTCTTTCCCTTTAGGTTTTACCCCAACAATGTTTTCATTAGTTTCGCTCACTCTCGAAATCAAGCATTTTACAGCAGGTTGGAGCAGCCTGTATCTCAGCACAGGAATAAGGTAGGGAAGAATTCTAAGGCTCATTTTGACTGCCTCCAGAAGTTAGATCAGATGGCAAATTGGATTTGGTGCTAGGTCTTTCCCTTTAGGTTTTACCCCAACAATGTTTTCATTAGTTTCGCTCACTCTCGAAATCAAGCATTTTACAGCAGGTTGGAGCAGCCTGTATCTCAGCACAGGAATAAGGTAGGGAAGAATTCTAAGGATCATTTTGACTGCTTCCAGAAGTTAGATCAGATGGCAAATTGGATTTGGTGCTAGGTCTTTCCCTTTAGGTTTTACCCCAACAATGTTTTCATTAGTTTCGCTCACTCTCGAAATCAAGCATTTTACAGCAGGTTGGAGCAGCCTGTATCTCAGCACAGGAATAAGGTAGGGAAGAATTCTAAGGATCATTTTGACTGCCTCCAGAAGTTAGATCAGATGGCAAATTGGATTTGGTGCTAGGTCTTTCCCTTTAGGTTTTACCCCAACAATGTTTTCATTAGTTTCGCTCACTCTCGAAATCAAGCATTTTACAGCAGGTTGGAGCAGCCTGTATCTCAGCACAGGAATAAGGTAGGGAAGAATTCTAAGGATCATTTTGACTGCCTCCAGAAGTTAGATCAGATGGCAAATTGGATTTGGTGCTAGGTCTTTCCCTTTAGGTTTTACCCCAACAATGTTTTCATTAGTTTCACTCACTCTCGAAATCAAGCATTTTACAGCAGGTTGGAGCAGCCTGTATCTCAGCACAGGAATAAGGTAGGGAAGAATTCTAAGGATCATTTTGACTGCCTCCAGAAGTTAGATCAGATGGCAAATTGGATTTGGTGCTAGGTCTTTCCCTTTAGGTTTTACCCCAACAATGTTTTCATTAGTTTCGCTCACTCTCGAAATCAAGCATTTTACAGCAGGTTGGAGCAGCCTGTATCTCAGCACAGGAATAAGGTAGGGAAGAATTCTAAGGATCATTTTGACTGCCTCCAGAAGTTAGATCAGATGGCAAATTGGATTTGGTGCTAGGTCTTTCCCTTTAGGTTTTACCCCAACAATGTTTTCATTAGTTTCGCTCACTCTCGAAATCAAGCATTTTACAGCAGGTTGGAGCAGCCTGTATCTCAGCACAGGAATAAGGTAGGGAAGAATTCAAATACTCATTTTGACTGCCTCCAGAAGTTAGATCAGATGGCAAATTGGATTTGGTGCTAGGTCTTTCCCTTTAGGTTTTACCCCAACAATGTTTTCATTAGTTTCGCTCACTCTCGAAATCAAGCATTTTACAGCAGGTTGGAGCAGCCTGTATCTCAGCACAGGAATAAGGTAGGGAAGAATTCTAAGGATCATTTTGACTGCCTCCAGAAGTTAGATCAGATGGCAAATTGGATTTGGTGCTAGGCCTTTCCCTTTAGGTTTTACCCCAACAATGTTTTCATTAGTTTCGCTCACTCTCGAAATCAAGCATTTTACAGCAGGTTGGAGCAGCCTGTATCTCAGCACAGGAATAAGGTAGGGAAGAATTCTAAGGATCATTTTGACTGCCTCCAGAAGTTAGATCAGATGGCAAATTGGATTTGGTGCTAGGTCTTTCCCTTTAGGTTTTACCCCAACAATGTTTTCATTAGTTTCGCTCACTCTCGAAATCAAGCATTTTACAGCAGGTTGGAGCAGCCTGTATCTCAGCACAGGAATAAGGTAGGGAAGAATTCAAATACTCATTTTGACTGCCTCCAGAAGTTAGATCAGATGGCAAATTGGATTTGGTGCTAGGTCTTTCCCTTTAGGTTTTACCCCAACAATGTTTTCATTAGTTTCGCTCACTCTCGAAATCAAGCATTTTACAGCAGGTTGGAGCAGCCTGTATCTCAGCACAGGAATAAGGTAGGGAAGAATTCTAAGGATCATTTTGACTGCCTCCAGAAGTTAGATCAGATGGCAAATTGGATTTGGTGCTAGGTCTTTCCCTTTAGGTTTTACCCCAACAATGTTTTCATTAGTTTCGCTCACTCTCGAAATCAAGCATTTTACAGCAGGTTGGAGCAGCCTGTATCTCAGCACAGGAATAAGGTAGGGAAGAATTCAAATACTCATTTTGACTGCCTCCAGAAGTTAGATCAGATGGCAAATTGGATTTGGTGCTAGGTCTTTCCCTTTAGGTTTTACCCCAACAATGTTTTCATTAGTTTCGCTCACTCTCGAAATCAAGCATTTTACAGCAGGTTGGAGCAGCCTGTATCTCAGCACAGGAATAAGGTAGGGAAGAATTCTAAGGATCATTTTGACTGCCTCCAGAAGTTAGATCAGATGGCAAATTGGATTTGGTGCTAGGCCTTTCCCTTTAGGTTTTACCCCAACAATGTTTTCATTAGTTTCGCTCACTCTCGAAATCAAGCATTTTACAGCAGGTTGGAGCAGCCTGTATCTCAGCACAGGAATAAGGTAGGGAAGAATTCTAAGGATCATTTTGACTGCCTCCAGAAGTTAGATCAGATGGCAAATTGGATTTGGTGCTAGGTCTTTCCCTTTAGGTTTTACCCCAACAATGTTTTCATTAGTTTCGCTCACTCTCGAAATCAAGCATTTTACAGCAGGTTGGAGCAGCCTGTATCTCAGCACAGGAATAAGGTAGGGAAGAATTCAAATACTCATTTTGACTGCCTCCAGAAGTTAGATCAGATGGCAAATTGGATTTGGTGCTAGGTCTTTCCCTTTAGGTTTTACCCCAACAATGTTTTCATTAGTTTCGCTCACTCTCGAAATCAAGCATTTTACAGCAGGTTGGAGCAGCCTGTATCTCAGCACAGGAATAAGGTAGGGAAGAATTCTAAGGATCATTTTGACTGCCTCCAGAAGTTAGATCAGATGGCCAATGCAATTTGGTGCTAGGCCTTTCCCTTTAGGTTTTACCCCAACAATGTTTTCATTAGTTTCGCTCACTCTCGAAATCAAGCATTTTACAGCAGGTTGGAGCAGCCTGTATCTCAGCACAGGAATAAGGTAGGGAAGAATTCTAAGGATCATTTTGACTGCCTCCAGAAGTTAGATCAGATGGCAAATTGGATTTGGTGCTAGGTCTTTCCCTTTAGGTTTTACCCCAACAATGTTTTCATTAGTTTCGCTCACTCTCAAAATCAAGCATTTTACAGCAGGTTGGAGCAGCCTGTATCTCAGCACAGGAATAAGGTAGGGAAGAATTCAAATACTCATTTTGACTGCCTCCAGAAGTTAGATCAGATGGCCAATGCAATTTGGTGCTAGGCCTTTCCCTTTAGGTTTTACCCCAACAATGTTTTCATTAGTTTCGCTCACTCTCGAAATCAAGCATTTTACAGCAGGTTGGAGCAGCCTGTATCTCAGCACAGGAATAAGGTAGGGAAGAATTCAAATACTCATTTTGACTGCCTCCAGAAGTTAGATCAGATGGCCAATGCAATTTGGTGCTAGGCCTTTCCCTTTAGGTTTTACCCCAACAATGTTCTCATTAGTTTCGCTCACTCTCGAAATCAAGCATTTTACAGCAGGTTGGAGCAGCCTGTATCTCAGCACAGGAATAAGGTAGGGAAGAATTCTAAGGATCATTTTGACTGCCTCCAGAAGTTAGATCAGATGGCAAATTGGATTTGGTGCTAGGTCTTTCCCTTTAGGTTTTTCCCCAACAATGTTTTCATTAGTTTCGCTCACTCTCGAAATCAAGCATTTTACAGCAGGTTGGAGCAGCCTGTATCTCAGCACAGGAATAAGGTAGGGAAGAATTCAAATACTCATTTTGACTGCCTCCAGAAGTTAGATCAGATGGCCAATGCAATTTGGTGCTAGGCCTTTCTCTTTAGGTTTTACCCCAACAATGTTTTCATTAGTTTCGCTCACTCTCGAAATCAAGCATTTTACAGCAGGTTGGAGCAGCCTGTATCTCAGCACAGGAATAAGGTAGGGAAGAATTCTAAGGATCATTTTGACTGCCTCCAGAAGTTAGATCAGATGGCAAATTGGATTTGGTGCTAGGTCTTTCCCTTTAGGTTTTACCCCAACAATGTTTTCATTAGTTTCGCTCACTCTCGAAATCAAGCATTTTACAGCAGGTTGGAGCAGCCTGTATCTCAGCACAGGAATAAGGTAGGGAAGAATTCTAAGGATCATTTTGACTGCCTCCAGAAGTTAGATCAGATGGCAAATTGGATTTGGTGCTAGGTCTTTCCCTTTAGGTTTTACCCCAACAATGTTTTCATTAGTTTCACTCACTCTCGAAATCAAGCATTTTACAGCAGGTTGGAGCAGCCTGTATCTCAGCACAGGAATAAGGTAGGGAAGAATTCTAAGGATCATTTTGACTGCCTCCAGAAGTTAGATCAGATGGCAAATTGGATTTGGTGCTAGGTCTTTCCCTTTAGGTTTTACCCCAACAATGTTTTCATTAGTTTCACTCACTCTCGAAATCAAGCATTTTACAGCAGGTTGGAGCAGCCTGTATCTCAGCACAGGAATAAGGTAGGGAAGAATTCTAAGGATCATTTTGACTGCCTCCAGAAGTTAGATCAGATGGCAAATTGGATTTGGTGCTAGGTCTTTCCCTTTAGGTTTTACCCCAACAATGTTTTCATTAGTTTCGCTCACTCTCGAAATCAAGCATTTTACAGCAGGTTGGAGCAGCCTGTATCTCAGCACAGGAATAAGGTAGGGAAGAATTCAAATACTCATTTTGACTGCCTCCAGAAGTTAGATCAGATGGCAAATTGGATTTGGTGCTAGGTCTTTCCCTTTAGGTTTTACCCCAACAATGTTTTCATTAGTTTCGCTCACTCTCGAAATCAAGCATTTTACAGCAGGTTGGAGCAGCCTGTATCTCAGCACAGGAATAAGGTAGGGAAGAATTCAAATACTCATTTTGACTGCCTCCAGAAGTTAGATCAGATGGCAAATTGGATTTGGTGCTAGGTCTTTCCCTTTAGGTTTTACCCCAACAATGTTTTCATTAGTTTCGCTCACTCTCGAAATCAAGCATTTTACAGCAGGTTGGAGCAGCCTGTATCTCAGCACAGGAATAAGGTAGGGAAGAATTCTAAGGATCATTTTGACTGCCTCCAGAAGTTAGATCAGATGGCAAATTGGATTTGGTGCTAGGTCTTTCCCTTTAGGTTTTACCCCAACAATGTTTTCATTAGTTTCGCTCACTCTCGAAATCAAGCATTTTACAGCAGGTTGGAGCAGCCTGTATCTCAGCACAGGAATAAGGTAGGGAAGAATTCTAAGGATCATTTTGACTGCCTCCAGAAGTTAGATCAGATGGCAAATTGGATTTGGTGCTAGGTCTTTCCCTTTAGGTTTTACCCCAACAATGTTTTCATTAGTTTCGCTCACTCTCGAAATCAAGCATTTTACAGCAGGTTGGAGCAGCCTGTATCTCAGCACAGGAATAAGGTAGGGAAGAATTCAAATACTCATTTTGACTGCCTCCAGAAGTTAGATCAGATGGCCAATGCAATTTGGTGCTAGGCCTTTCCCTTTAGGTTTTACCCCAACAATGTTTTCATTAGTTTCGCTCACTCTCGAAATCAAGCATTTTACAGCAGGTTGGAGCAGCCTGTATCTCAGCACAGGAATAAGGTAGGGAAGAATTCTAAGGATCATTTTGACTGCCTCCAGAAGTTAGATCAGATGGCAAATTGGATTTGGTGCTAGGTCTTTCCCTTTAGGTTTTACCCCAACAATGTTTTCATTAGTTTCGCTCACTCTCGAAATCAAGCATTTTACAGCAGGTTGGAGCAGCCTGTATCTCAGCACAGGAATAAGGTAGGGAAGAATTCAAATACTCATTTTGACTGCCTCCAGAAGTTAGATCAGATGGCCAATGCAATTTGGTGCTAGGCCTTTCCCTTTAGGTTTTACCCCAACAATGTTTTCATTAGTTTCGCTCACTCTCGAAATCAAGCATTTTACAGCAGGTTGGAGCAGCCTGTATCTCAGCACAGGAATAAGGTAGGGAAGAATTCTAAGGATCATTTTGACTGCCTCCAGAAGTTAGATCAGATGGCAAATTGGATTTGGTGCTAGGTCTTTCCCTTTAGGTTTTACCCCAACAATGTTTTCATTAGTTTCGCTCACTCTCGAAATCAAGCATTTTACAGCAGGTTGGAGCAGCCTGTATCTCAGCACAGGAATAAGGTAGGGAAGAATTCTAAGGATCATTTTGACTGCCTCCAGAAGTTAGATCAGATGGCAAATTGGATTTGGTGCTAGGTCTTTCCCTTTAGGTTTTACCCCAACAATGTTTTCATTAGTTTTGCTCACTCTCAAAATCAAGCATTTTACAGCAGGTTGGAGCAGCCTGTATCTCAGCACAGGAATAAGGTAGGGAAGAATTCAAATACTCATTTTGACTGCCTCCAGAAGTTAGATCAGATGGCCAATGCAATTTGGTGCTAGGCCTTTCCCTTTAGGTTTTACCCCAACAATGTTTTCATTAGTTTCGCTCACTCTCGAAATCAAGCATTTTACAGCAGGTTGGAGCAGCCTGTATCTCAGCACAGGAATAAGGTAGGGAAGAATTCTAAGGCTCATTTTGACTGCCTCCAGAAGTTAGATCAGATGGCAAATTGGATTTGGTGCTAGGTCTTTCCCTTTAGGTTTTACCCCAACAATGTTTTCATTAGTTTCGCTCACTCTCGAAATCAAGCATTTTACAGCAGGTTGGAGCAGCCTGTATCTCAGCACAGGAATAAGGTAGGGAAGAATTCAAATACTCATTTTGACTGCCTCCAGAAGTTAGATCAGATGGCCAATGGAATTTGGTGCTAGGTCTTTCCCTTTAGGTTTTACCCCAACAATGTTTTCATTAGTTTCGCTCACTCTCGAAATCAAGCATTTTACAGCAGGTTGGAGCAGCCTGTATCTCAGCACAGGAATAACGTAGGGAAGAATTCTAAGGATCATTTTGACTGCCTCCAGAAGTTAGATCAGATGGCAAATTGGATTTGGTGCTAGGTCTTTCCCTTTAGGTTTTACCCCAACAATGTTTTCATTAGTTTCGCTCACTCTCGAAATCAAGCATTTTACAGCAGGTTGGAGCAGCCTGTATCTCAGCACAGGAATAAGGTAGGGAAGAATTCAAATACTCATTTTGACTGCCTCCAGAAGTTAGATCAGATGGCCAATGCAATTTGGTGCTAGGCCTTTCCCTTTAGGTTTTACCCCAACAATGTTTTCATTAGTTTCGCTCACTCTCGAAATCAAGCATTTTACAGCAGGTTGGAGCAGCCTGTATCTCAGCACAGGAATAAGGTAGGGAAGAATTCTAAGGATCATTTTGACTGCCTCCAGAAGTTAGATCAGATGGCAAATTGGATTTGGTGCTAGGTCTTTCCCTTTAGGTTTTACCCCAACAATGTTTTCATTAGTTTCGCTCACTCTCGAAATCAAGCATTTTACAGCAGGTTGGAGCAGCCTGTATCTCAGCACAGGAATAAGGTAGGGAAGAATTCTAAGGATCATTTTGACTGCCTCCAGAAGTTAGATCAGATGGCAAATTGGATTTGGTGCTAGGTCTTTCCCTTTAGGTTTTACCCCAACAATGTTTTCATTAGTTTCGCTCACTCTCGAAATCAAGCATTTTACAGCAGGTTGGAGCAGCCTGTATCTCAGCACAGGAATAAGGTAGGGAAGAATTCTAAGGATCATTTTGACTGCCTCCAGAAGTTAGATCAGATGGCAAATTGGATTTGGTGCTAGGTCTTTCCCTTTAGGTTTTACCCCAACAATGTTTTCATTAGTTTCGCTCACTCTCGAAATCAAGCATTTTACAGCAGGTTGGAGCAGCCTGTATCTCAGCACAGGAATAAGGTAGGGAAGAATTCAAATACTCATTTTGACTGCCTCCAGAAGTTAGATCAGATGGCAAATTGGATTTGGTGCTAGGTCTTTCCCTTTAGGTTTTACCCCAACAATGTTTTCATTAGTTTCGCTCACTCTCGAAATCAAGCATTTTACAGCAGGTTGGAGCAGCCTGTATCTCAGCACAGGAATAAGGTAGGGAAGAATTCTAAGGATCATTTTGACTGCCTCCAGAAGTTAGATCAGATGGCAAATTGGATTTGGTGCTAGGTCTTTCCCTTTAGGTTTTACCCCAACAATGTTTTCATTAGTTTCGCTCACTCTCGAAATTAAGCATTTTACAGCAGGTTGGAGCAGCCTGTATCTCAGCACAGGAATAAGGTAGGGAAGAATTCAAATACTCATTTTGACTGCCTCCAGAAGTTAGATCAGATGGCCAATGCAATTTGGTGCTAGGCCTTTCCCTTTAGGTTTTACCCCAACAATGTTTTCATTAGTTTCGCTCACTCTCGAAATCAAGCATTTTACAGCAGGTTGGAGCAGCCTGTATCTCAGCACAGGAATAAGGTAGGGAAGAATTCAAATACTCATTTTGACTGCCTCCAGAAGTTAGATCAGATGGCCAATGCAATTTGGTGCTAGGCCTTTCCCTTTAGGTTTTACCCCAACAATGTTTTCATTAGTTTCGCTCACTCTCGAAATCAAGCATTTTACAGCAGGTTGGAGCAGCCTGTATCTCAGCACAGGAATAAGGTAGGGAAGAATTCTAAGGATCATTTTGACTGCCTCCAGAAGTTAGATCAGATGGCAAATTGGATTTGGTGCTAGGTCTTTCCCTTAGGTTTTACCCCAACAATGTTTTCATTAGTTTCGCTCACTCTCGAAATCAAGCATTTTACAGCAGGTTGGAGCAGCCTGTATCTCAGCACAGGAATAAGGTAGGGAAAGAATTCAAATACTCATTTTGACTGCCTCCAGAAGTTAGATCAGATGGCCAATGCAATTTGGTGCTAGGCCTTTCCCTTTAGGTTTTACCCCAACAATGTTTTCATTAGTTTCGCTCACTCTCGAAATCAAGCATTTTACAGCAGGTTGGAGCAGCCTGTATCTCAGCACAGGAATAAGGTAGGGAAGAATTCTAAGGATCATTTTGACTGCCTCCAGAAGTTAGATCAGATGGCCAATGCAATTTGGTGCTAGGCCTTTCCCTTTAGGTTTTACCCCAACAATGTTTTCATTAGTTTCGCTCACTCTCGAAATCAAGCATTTTACAGCAGGTTGGAGCAGCCTGTATCTCAGCACAGGAATAAGGTAGGGAAGAATTCAAATACTCATTTTGACTGCCTCCAGAAGTTAGATCAGATGGCCAATGCAATTTGGTGCTAGGCCTTTCCCTTTAGGTTTTACCCCAACAATGTTTTCATTAGTTTCGCTCACTCTCGAAATCAAGCATTTTACAGCAGGTTGGAGCAGCCTGTATCTCAGCACAGGAATAAGGTAGGGAAGAATTCTAAGGATCATTTTGACTGCCTCCAGAAGTTAGATCAGATGGCCAATTGGATTTGGTGCTAGGTCTTTCCCTTTAGGTTTTACCCCAACAATGTTTTCATTAGTTTCGCTCACTCTCGAAATCAAGCATTTTACAGCAGGTTGGAGCAGCCTGTATCTCAGCACAGGAATAAGGTAGGGAAGAATTCTAAGGATCATTTTGACTGCCTCCAGAAGTTAGATCAGATGGCAAATTGGATTTGGTGCTAGGTCTTTCCCTTTAGGTTTTACCCCAACAATGTTTTCATTAGTTTCGCTCACTCTCGAAATCAAGCATTTTACAGCAGGTTGGAGCAGCCTGTATCTCAGCACAGGAATAAGGTAGGGAAGAATTCAAATACTCATTTTGACTGCCTCCAGAAGTTAGATCAGATGGCAAATTGGATTTGGTGCTAGGTCTTTCCCTTTAGGTTTTACCCCAACAATGTTTTCATTAGTTTCGCTCACTCTCGAAATCAAGCATTTTACAGCAGGTTGGAGCAGCCTGTATCTCAGCACAGGAATAAGGTAGGGAAGAATTCTAAGGATCATTTTGACTGCCTCCAGAAGTTAGATCAGATGGCAAATTGGATTTGGTGCTAGGTCTTTCCCTTTAGGTTTTACCCCAACAATGTTTTCATTAGTTTCGCTCACTCTCGAAATCAAGCATTTTACAGCAGGTTGGAGCAGCCTGTATCTCAGCACAGGAATAAGGTAGGGAAGAATTCTAAGGATCATTTTGACTGCTTCCAGAAGTTAGATCAGATGGCAAATTGGATTTGGTGCTAGGTCTTTCCCTTTAGGTTTTACCCCAACAATGTTTTCATTAGTTTCGCTCACTCTCGAAATCAAGCATTTTACAGCAGGTTGGAGCAGCCTGTATCTCAGCACAGGAATAAGGTAGGGAAGAATTCTAAGGATCATTTTGACTGCCTCCAGAAGTTAGATCAGATGGCAAATTGGATTTGGTGCTAGGTCTTTCCCTTTAGGTTTTACCCCAACAATGTTTTCATTAGTTTCGCTCACTCTCGAAATCAAGCATTTTACAGCAGGTTGGAGCAGCCTGTATCTCAGCACAGGAATAAGGTAGGGAAGAATTCTAAGGATCATTTTGACTGCCTCCAGAAGTTAGATCAGATGGCAAATTGGATTTGGTGCTAGGTCTTTCCCTTTAGGTTTTACCCCAACAATGTTTTCATTAGTTTCACTCACTCTCGAAATCAAGCATTTTACAGCAGGTTGGAGCAGCCTGTATCTCAGCACAGGAATAAGGTAGGGAAGAATTCAAACACTCATTTTGACTGCCTCCAGAAGTTAGATCAGATGGCCAATGCAATTTGGTGCTAGGCCTTTCCCTTTAGGTTTTACCCCAACAATGTTTTCATTAGTTTCGCTCACTCTCGAAATCAATCATTTTACAGCAGGTTGGAGCAGCCTGTATCTCAGCACAGGAATAAGGTAGGGAAGAATTCTAAGGATCATTTTGACTGCCTCCAGAAGTTAGATCAGATGGCAAATTGGATTTGGTGCTAGGTCTTTCCCTTTAGGTTTTACCCCAACAATGTTTTCATTAGTTTCGCTCACTCTCGAAATCAAGCATTTTACAGCAGGTTGGAGCAGCCTGTATCTCAGCACAGGAATAAGGTAGGGAAGAATTCTAAGGATCATTTTGACTGCTTCCAGAAGTTAGATCAGATGGCAAATTGGATTTGGTGCTAGGTCTTTCCCTTTAGGTTTTACCCCAACAATGTTTTCATTAGTTTCGCTCACTCTCGAAATCAAGCATTTTACAGCAGGTTGGAGCAGCCTGTATCTCAGCACAGGAATAAGGTAGGGAAGAATTCTAAGGATCATTTTGACTGCCTCCAGAAGTTAGATCAGATGGCAAATTGGATTTGGTGCTAGGTCTTTCCCTTTAGGTTTTACCCCAACAATGTTTTCATTAGTTTCGCTCACTCTCGAAATCAAGCATTTTACAGCAGGTTGGAGCAGCCTGTATCTCAGCACAGGAATAAGGTAGGGAAGAATTCTAAGGATCATTTTGACTGCCTCCAGAAGTTAGATCAGATGGCAAATTGGATTTGGTGCTAGGTCTTTCCCTTTAGGTTTTACCCCAACAATGTTTTCATTAGTTTCACTCACTCTCGAAATCAAGCATTTTACAGCAGGTTGGAGCAGCCTGTATCTCAGCACAGGAATAAGGTAGGGAAGAATTCTAAGGCTCATTTTGACTGCCTCCAGAAGTTAGATCAGATGGCAAATTGGATTTGGTGCTAGGTCTTTCCCTTTAGGTTTTACCCCAACAATGTTTTCATTAGTTTCGCTCACTCTCGAAATCAAGCATTTTACAGCAGGTTGGAGCAGCCTGTATCTCAGCACAGGAATAAGGTAGGGAAGAATTCTAAGGATCATTTTGACTGCCTCCAGAAGTTAGATCAGATGGCAAATTGGATTTGGTGCTAGGTCTTTCCCTTTAGGTTTTACCCCAACAATGTTTTCATTAGTTTCGCTCACTCTCGAAATCAAGCATTTTACAGCAGGTTGGAGCAGCCTGTATCTCAGCACAGGAATAAGGTAGGGAAGAATTCTAAGGATCATTTTGACTGCCTCCAGAAGTTAGATCAGATGGCAAATTGGATTTGGTGCTAGGTCTTTCCCTTTAGGTTTTACCCCAACAATGTTTTCATTAGTTTCGCTCACTCTCGAAATCAAGCATTTTACAGCAGGTTGGAGCAGCCTGTATCTCAGCACAGGAATAAGGTAGGGAAGAATTCTAAGGATCATTTTGACTGCCTCCAGAAGTTAGATCAGATGGCAAATTGGATTTGGTGCTAGGTCTTTCCCTTTAGGTTTTACCCCAACAATGTTTTCATTAGTTTCGCTCACTCTCAAAATCAAGCATTTTACAGCAGGTTGGAGCAGCCTGTATCTCAGCACAGGAATAAGGTAGG
Source organism: Melanerpes formicivorus (assembly GCF_026170545.1). Taxonomy (NCBI): domain Eukaryota; kingdom Metazoa; phylum Chordata; class Aves; order Piciformes; family Picidae; genus Melanerpes; species Melanerpes formicivorus. The sequence goes on from NW_027143647.1 coordinate 41,441, forward strand.
GAAGAATTCTAAGGATCATTTTGACTGCCTCCAGAATTTAGATCAGATGGCAAATTGGATTTGGTGCTAGGTCTTTCCCTTTAGGTTTTACCCCAACAATGTTTTCATTAGTTTCGCTCACTCTCGAAATCAAGCATTTTACAGCAGGTTGGAGCAGCCTGTATCTCAGCACAGGAATAAGGTAGGGAAGAATTCAAATACTCATTTTGACTGCCTCCAGAAGTTAGATCAGATGGCCAATGCAATTTGGTGCTAGGCCTTTCCCTTTAGGTTTTACCCCAACAATGTTTTCATTAGTTTCGCTCACTCTCGAAATCAAGCATTTTACAGCAGGTTGGAGCAGCCTGTATCTCAGCACAGGAATAAGGTAGGGAAGAATTCTAAGGATCATTTTGACTGCCTCCAGAAGTTAGATCAGATGGCAAATTGGATTTGGTGCTAGGTCTTTCCCTTTAGGTTTTACCCCAACAATGTTTTCATTAGTTTCGCTCACTCTCGAAATCAAGCATTTTACAGCAGGTTGGAGCAGCCTGTATCTCAGCACAGGAATAAGGTAGGGAAGAATTCTAAGGATCATTTTGACTGCCTCCAGAAGTTAGATCAGATGGCAAATTGGATTTGGTGCTAGGTCTTTCCCTTTAGGTTTTACCCCAACAATGTTTTCATTAGTTTCGCTCACTCTTGAAATCAAGCATTTTACAGCAGGTTGGAGCAGCCTGTATCTCAGCACAGGAATAAGGTAGGGAAGAATTCTAAGGATCATTTTGACTGCCTCCAGAAGTTAGATCAGATGGCAAATTGGATTTGGTGCTAGGTCTTTCCCTTTAGGTTTTACCCCAACAATGTTTTCATTAGTTTCACTCACTCTCGAAATCAAGCATTTTACAGCAGGTTGGAGCAGCCTGTATCTCAGCACAGGAATAAGGTAGGGAAGAATTCTAAGGATCATTTTGACTGCCTCCAGAAGTTAGATCAGATGGCAAATTGGATTTGGTGCTAGGTCTTTCCCTTTAGGTTTTACCCCAACAATGTTTTCATTAGTTTCGCTCACTCTCGAAATCAAGCATTTTACAGCAGGTTGGAGCAGCCTGTATCTCAGCACAGGAATAAGGTAGGGAAGAATTCTAAGGATCATTTTGACTGCCTCCAGAAGTTAGATCAGATGGCAAATTGGATTTGGTGCTAGGTCTTTCCCTTTAGGTTTTACCCCAACAATGTTTTCATTAGTTTCGCTCACTCTCAAAATCAAGCATTTTACAGCAGGTTGGAGCAGCCTGTATCTCAGCACAGGAATAAGGTAGGGAAGAATTCAAATACTCATTTTGACTGCCTCCAGAAGTTAGATCAGATGGCCAATGCAATTTGGTGCAAGGCCTTTCCCTTTAGGTTTTACCCCAACAATGTTTTCATTAGTTTCGCTCACTCTCGAAATCAAGCATTTTACAGCAGGTTGGAGCAGCCTGTATCTCAGCACAGGAATAAGGCAGGGAAGAATTCTAAGGATCATTTTGACTGCCTCCAGAAGTTAGATCAGATGGCCAATGCAATTTGGTGCTAGGCCTTTCCCTTTAGGTTTTACCCCAACAATGTTTTCATTAGTTTCGCCCACTCTCGAAATCAAGCATTTTAGAGCAGGTTGGAGCAGCCTGTATCTCAGCACAGGAATAAGGCAGGGAAGATATCTAAGGATCATTTTGACTGCCTCCAGAAGTTAGATCAGATGGCAAATTGGATTTGGTGCTAGGTCTTTCCCTTTAGGTTTTTCCCCAACAATGTTTTCATTAGTTTCGCTCACTCTCGAAATCAAGCATTTTACAGCAGGTTGGAGCAGCCTGTATCTCAGCACAGGAATAAGGTAGGGAAGAATTCAAATACTCATTTTGTCTGCCTCCAGAAGTTAGATCAGATGGCCAATGCAATTTGGTGCTAGGCCTTTCCCTTTAGGTTTTACCCCAACAATGTTTTCATTAGTTTCGCTCACTCTCGAAATCAAGCATTTTACAGCAGGTTGGAGCAGCCTGTATCTCAGCACAGGAATAAGGTAGGGAAGAATTCTAAGGATCATTTTGACTGCCTCCAGAAGTTAGATCAGATGGCAAATTGGATTTGGTGCTAGGTCTTTCCCTTTAGGTTTTACCCCAACAATGTTTTCATTAGTTTCGCTCACTCTCGAAATCAAGCATTTTAGAGCAGGTTGGAGCAGCCTGTATCTCAGCACAGGAATAAGGTAGGGAAGAATTCAAATACTCATTTTGACTGCCTCCAGAAGTTAGATCAGATGGCCAATGCAATTTGGTGCTAGGTCTTTCCCTTTAGGTTTTACCCCAACAATGTTTTCATTAGTTTCGCTCACTCTCGAAATCAAGCATTTTACAGCAGGTTGGAGCAGCCTGTATCTCAGCACAGGAATAAGGTAGGGAAGAATTCAAATACTCATTTTGACTGCCTCCAGAAGTTAGATCAGATGGCCAATGCAATTTGGTGCTAGGTCTTTCCCTTTAGGTTTTACCCCAACAATGTTTTCATTAGTTTCGCTCACTCTCGAAATCAAGCATTTTACAGCAGGTTGGAGCAGCCTGTATCTCAGCACAGGAATAAGGTAGGGAAGATTCTAAGGATCATTTTGACTGCCTCCAGAAGTTAGATCAGATGGCAAATTGGATTTGGTTGCTAGGTCTTTCCCTTTAGGTTTTACCCCAACAATGTTTTCATTAGTTTCGCTCACTCTCGAAATCAAGCATTTTAGAGCAGGTTGGAGCAGCCTGTATCTCAGCACAGGAATAAGGTAGGGAAGAATTCTAAGGATCATTTTGACTGCCTCAAGAAGTTAGATCAGATGGCAAATTGGATTTGGTGCTAGGTCTTTCCCTTTAGGTTTTACCCCAACAATGTTTTCATTAGTTTCGCTCACTCTTGAAATCAAGCATTTTACAGCAGGTTGGAGCAGCCTGTATCTCAGCACAGGAATAAGGTAGGGAAGAATTCTAAGGATCATTTTGACTGCCTCCAGAAGTTAGATCAGATGGCAAATTGGATTTGGTGCTAGGTCTTTCCCTTTAGGTTTTACCCCAACAATGTTTTCATTAGTTTCGCTCACTCTCGAAATCAAGCATTTTACAGCAGGTTGGAGCAGCCTGTATCTCAGCACAGGAATAAGGTAGGGAAGAATTCTAAGGATCATTTTGACTGCCTCCAGAAGTTAGATCAGATGGCAAATTGGATTTGGTGCTAGGTCTTTCCCTTTAGGTTTTACCCCAACAATGTTTTCATTAGTTTCGCTCACTCATGAAATCAAGCATTTTACAGCAGGTTGGAGCAGCCTGTATCTCAGCACAGGAATAAGGTAGGGAAGAAATTCTAAGGCTCATTTTGACTGCCTCCAGAAGTTAGATCAGATGGCAAATTGGATTTGGTGCTAGGTCTTTCCTTTAGGTTTTACCCCAACAATGTTTTCATTAGTTTCGCTCACTCTCGAAATCAAGCATTTTACAGCAGGTTGGAGCAGCCTGTATCTCAGCACAGGAATAAGGTAGGGAAGAATTCTAAGGATCATTTTGACTGCCTCCAGAAGTTAGATCAGATGGCAAATTGGATTTGGTGCTAGGTCTTTCCCTTTAGGTTTTACCCCAACAATGTTTTCATTAGTTTCGCTCACTCTCAAATCAAGCATTTTACAGCAGGTTGGAGCAGCCTGTATCTCAGCACAGGATAAGGTAGGGAAGAATTCAAATACTCATTTTGACTGCCTCCAGAAGTTAGATCAGATGGCCAATGCAATTTGGTGCTAGGCCTTTCCCTTTAGGTTTTACCCCAACAATGTTTTCATTAGTTTCGCTCACTCTCGAAATCAAGCATTTTACAGCAGGTTGGAGCAGCTGTATCTCAGCACAGGAATAAGGTAGGGAAAGAATTCAAATACTCATTTTGACTGCCTCCAGAAGTTAGATCAGATGGCCAATGCAATTTGGTGCTAGGCCTTTCCCTTTAGGTTTTACCCCAACAATGTTTTCATTAGTTTCGCTCACTCTCGAAATCAAGCATTTTACAGCAGGTTGGAGCAGCCTGTATCTCAGCACAGGAATAAGGTAGGGAAGATATCTAAGGATCATTTTGACTGCCTCCAGAAGTTAGATCAGATGGCAAATTGGATTTGGTGCTAGGTCTTTCCCTTTAGGTTTTTCCCCAACAATGTTTTCATTAGTTTCGCTCACTCTCGAAATTAAGCATTTTACAGCAGGTTGGAGCAGCCTGTATCTCAGCACAGGAATAAGGTAGGGAAGAATTCAAATACTCATTTTGACTGCCTCCAGAAGTTAGATCAGATGGCCAATGCAATTTGGTGCTAGGCCTTTCCCTTTAGGTTTTACCCCAACAATGTTTTCATTAGTTTCGCTCACTCTCGAAATCAAGCATTTTACAGCAGGTTGGAGCAGCCTGTATCTCAGCACAGGAATAAGGTAGGGAAGAATTCTAAGGCTCATTTTGACTGCCTCCAGAAGTTAGATCAGATGGCAAATTGGATTTGGGTGCTAGGTCTTTCCCTTTAGGTTTTACCCCAACAATGTTTTCATTAGTTTTCGCTCACTCTCGAAATCAAGCATTTTACAGCAGGTTGGAGCAGCCTGTATCTCAGCACAGGAATAAGGTAGGGAAGAATTCTAAGGATCATTTTGGACTGCCTCCAGAAGTTAGATCAGATGGCCAATGCAATTTGGTGCTAGGCCTTTCCCTTTAGGTTTTACCCCAACAATGTTTTCATTAGTTTCGCTCACTCTCGAAATCAAGCATTTTACAGCAGGTTGGAGCAGCCTGTATCTCAGCACAGGAATAAGGGTAGGGAAGAATTCTAAGGATCATTTTGACTGCCTCCAGAAGTTAGATCAGATGGCAAATTGGATTTGGTGCTAGGTCTTTCCCTTTAGGTTTTACCCCAACAATGTTTTCATTAGTTTCGATCACTCTCGAAATCAAGCATTTTACAGCAGGTTGGAGCAGCCTGTATCTCAGCACAGGAATAAGGTAGGGAAGAATTCTAAGGATCATTTTGACTGCCTCCAGAAGTTAGATCAGATGGCAAATTGGATTTGGTGCTAGGTCTTTCCCTTTAGGTTTTACCCCAACAATGTTTTCATTAGTTTCGCTCACTCTCGAAATCAAGCATTTTTACAGCAGGTTGGAGCAGCCTGTATCTCAGCACAGGAATAAGGTAGGGAAGAATTCTAAGGATCATTTTGACTGCCTCCAGAAGTTAGATCAGATGGCAAATTGGATTTGGTGCTAGGTCTTTCCCTTTAGGTTTTACCCCAACAATGTTTTCATTAGTTTCGCTCACTCTCGAAATCAAGCATTTTACAGCAGGTTGGAGCAGCCTGTATCTCAGCACAGGAATAAGGTAGGGAAGAATTCTAAGGATCATTTTGGACTGCCTCCAGAAGTTAGATCAGATGGCAAATTGGATTTGGTGCTAGGTCTTTCCCTTTAGGTTTTACCCCAACAATATTTTCATTAGTTTTCGCTCACTCTCGAAATCAAGCATTTTACAGCAGGTTGGAGCAGCCTGTATCTCAGCACAGGAATAAGGTAGGGAAGAATTCTAAGGATCATTTTGACTGCCTCCAGAAGTTGAGATCAGATGGCAAATTGGATTTGGTGCTAGGTCTTTCCCTTTAGGTTTTACCCCAACAATGTTTTCATTAGTTTCGCTCACTCTCGAAATCAAGCATTTTACAGCAGGTTGGAGCAGCCTGTATATCAGCACAGTAATAAGGTAGGGAAGAATCTAAGGATCATTTTGACTGCCTCCAGAAGTTAGATCAGATGGCAAATTGGATTTGGTGCTAGGTCTTTCCCTTTAGGTTTTACCCCAACAATGTTTTCATTAGTTTTCGCTCACTCTCGAAATCAAGCATTTTACAGCAGGTTGGAGCAGCCTGTATCTCAGCACAGGAATAAGGTAGGGAAGAATTCTAAGGATCATTTTGACTGCCTCCAGAAGTTAGATCAGATGGCCAATGCAATTTGGTGCTAGGTCTTTCCCTTTAGGTTTTACCCCAACAATGTTTTCATTAGTTTCGCTCACTCTCGAATCAAGCATTTTACAGCAGGTTGGAGCAGCCTGTATCTCAGCACAGGAATAAGGTAGGGAAGAATTCAAATACTCATTTTGACTGCCTCCAGAAGTTAGATCAGATGGCCAATGCAATTTGGTGCTAGGCCTTTCCCTTTAGGTTTTACCCCAACAATGTTTTCATTAGTTTCGATCACTCTCGAAATCAAGCATTTTACAGCAGGTTGGAGCAGCCTGTATCTCAGCACAGGAATAAGGTAGGGAAGAATTCTAAGGATCATTTTGACTGCCTCCAGAAGTTAGATCAGATGGCAAATTGGATTTGGTGCTAGGTCTTTCCCTTTAGGTTTTACCCCAACAATGTTTTCATTAGTTTCGCTCACTCTCGAAATCAAGCATTTTACAGCAGGTTGGAGCAGCCTGTATCTCAGCACAGGAATAAGGTAGGGAAGAATTCTAAGGATCATTTTGACTGCCTCCAGAAGTTAGATCAGATGGCAAATTGGATTTGGTGCTAGGTCTTTCCCTTTAGGTTTTACCCCAACAATGTTTTTCATTAGTTTCGATCACTCTCGAAATCAAGCATTTTACAGCAGGTTGGAGCAGCCTGTATCTCAGCACAGGAATAAGATAGGGAAGAATTCAAATACTCATTTTGACTGCCTCCAGAAGTTAGATCAGATGGCAAATTGGATTTGGTGCTAGGTCTTTCCCTTTAGGTTTTACCCCAACAATGTTTTCATTAGTTTCGCTCACTCTCGAAATCAAGCATTTTACAGCAGGTTGGAGCAGCCTGTATCTCAGCACAGGAATAAGGTAGGGAAGAATTCTAAGGATCATTTTGACTGCCTCCAGAAGTTAGATCAGATGGCAAATTGGATTTGGTGCTAGGTCTTTCCCTTTAGGTTTTACCCCAACAATGTTTTCATTAGTTTCGCTCACTCTCGAAATCAAGCATTTTACAGCAGGTTGGAGCAGCCTGTATCTCAGCACAGGAATAAGGTAGGGAAGAATTCTAAGGGATCATTTTGACTGCCTCCAGAAGTTAGATCAGATGGCAAATTGGATTTGGTGCTAGGTCTTTCCCTTTAGGTTTTACCCCAACAATGTTTTCATTAGTTTCGCTCACTCTCGAAATCAAGCATTTTACAGCAGGTTGGAGCAGCCTGTATCTCAGCACAGGAATAAGGTAGGGAAGAATTCTAAGGATCATTTTGACTGCCTCCAGAAGTTAGATCAGATGGCAAATTGGATTTGGTGCTAGGTCTTTCCCTTTAGGTTTTACCCCAACAATGTTTTTCATTAGTTTCGCTCACTCTCGAAATCAAGCATTTTACAGCAGGTTGGAGCAGCCTGTATCTCAGCACAGGAATAAGGTAGGGAAGAATTCTAAGGCTCATTTTGACTGCCTCCAGAAGTTAGATCAGATGGCAAATTGGATTTGGTGCTAGGTCTTTCCCTTTAGGTTTTACCCCAACAATGTTTTTCATTAGTTTCGCTCACTCTCGAAATCAAGCATTTTACAGCAGGTTGGAGCAGCCTGTATCTCAGCACAGGAATAAGGTAGGGAAGAATTCAAATACTCATTTTGACTGCCTCCAGAAGTTAGATCAGATGGCCAATGCAATTTGGTGCTAGGTCTTTCCCTTTAGGTTTTACCCCAACAATGTTTTCATTAGTTTCGCTCACTCTCGAAATCAAGCATTTTACAGCAGGTTGGAGCAGCCTGTATCTCAGCACAGGAATAAGGTAGGGAAGAATTCAAATACTCATTTTGACTGCCTCCAGAAGTTAGATCAGATGGCCAATGCAATTTGGTGCTAGGCCTTTCCCTTTAGGTTTTACCCCAACAATGTTTTCATTAGTTTCGATCACTCTCGAAATCAAGCATTTTACAGCAGGTTGGAGCAGCCTGTATCTCAGCACAGGAATAAGGTAGGGAAGAATTCTAAGGATCATTTTGACTGCCTCCAGAAGTTAGATCAGATGGCAAATTGGATTTGGTGCTAGGTCTTTCCCTTTAGGTTTTACCCCAACAATGTTTTCATTAGTTTCGCTCACTCTCGAAATCAAGCATTTTACAGCAGGTTGGAGCAGCCTGTATCTCAGCACAGGAATAAGGTAGGGAAGAATTCTAAGGATCATTTTGACTGCCTCCAGAAGTTAGATCAGATGGCAAATTGGATTTGGTGCTAGGTCTTTCCCTTTAGGTTTTACCCCAACAATGTTTTCATTAGTTTCGATCACTCTCGAAATCAAGCATTTTACAGCAGGTTGGAGCAGCCTGTATCTCAGCACAGGAATAAGATAGGGAAGAATTCAAATACTCATTTTGACTGCCTCCAGAAGTTAGATCAGATGGCAAATTGGATTTGGTGCTAGGTCTTTCCCTTTAGGTTTTACCCCAACAATGTTTTCATTAGTTTCGCTCACTCTCGAAATCAAGCATTTTACAGCAGGTTGGAGCAGCCTGTATCTCAGCACAGGAATAAGGTAGGGAAGAATTCTAAGGATCATTTTGACTGCCTCCAGAAGTTAGATCAGATGGCAAATTGGATTTGGTGCTAGGTCTTTCCCTTTAGGTTTTACCCCAACAATGTTTTCATTAGTTTCGCTCACTCTCGAAATCAAGCATTTTACAGCAGGTTGGAGCAGCCTGTATCTCAGCACAGGAATAAGGTAGGGAAGAATTCTAAGGATCATTTTGACTGCCTCCAGAAGTTAGATCAGATGGCAAATTGGATTTGGTGCTAGGTCTTTCCCTTTAGGTTTTACCCCAACAATGTTTTCATTAGTTTCGCTCACTCTCGAAATCAAGCATTTTACAGCAGGTTGGAGCAGCCTGTATCTCAGCACAGGAATAAGGTAGGGAAGAATTCTAAGGATCATTTTGACTGCCTCCAGAAGTTAGATCAGATGGCAAATTGGATTTGGTGCTAGGTCTTTCCCTTTAGGTTTTACCCCAACAATGTTTTCATTAGTTTCGCTCACTCTCGAAATCAAGCATTTTACAGCAGGTTGGAGCAGCCTGTATCTCAGCACAGGAATAAGGTAGGGAAGAATTCTAAGGCTCATTTTGACTGCCTCCAGAAGTTAGATCAGATGGCAAATTGGATTTGGTGCTAGGTCTTTCCCTTTAGGTTTTACCCCAACAATGTTTTCATTAGTTTCGCTCACTCTCGAAATCAAGCATTTTACAGCAGGTTGGAGCAGCCTGTATCTCAGCACAGGAATAAGGTAGGGAAGAATTCAAATACTCATTTTGACTGCCTCCAGAAGTTAGATCAGATGGCCAATGCAATTTGGTGCTAGGCCTTTCCCTTTAGGTTTTACCCCAACAATGTTTTCATTAGTTTCGCTCACTCTCGAAATCAAGCATTTTACAGCAGGTTGGAGCAGCCTGTATCTCAGCACAGGAATAAGGTAGGGAAGAATTCAAATACTCATTTTGACTGCCTCCAGAAGTTAGATCAGATGGCCAATGCAATTTGGTGCTAGGCCTTTCCCTTTAGGTTTTACCCCAACAATGTTTTCATTAGTTTCGCTCACTCTCGAAATCAAGCATTTTACAGCAGGTTGGAGCAGCCTGTATCTCAGCACAGGAATAAGGTAGGGAAGAATTCTAAGGATCATTTTGACTGCCTCCAGAAGTTAGATCAGATGGCAAATTGGATTTGGTGCTAGGTCTTTCCCTTTAGGTTTTACCCCAACAATGTTTTCATTAGTTTCGCTCACTCTCGAAATCAAGCATTTTACAGCAGGTTGGAGCAGCCTGTATCTCAGCACAGGAATAAGGTAGGGAAGAATTCTAAGGATCATTTTGACTGCCTCCAGAAGTTAGATCAGATGGCAAATTGGATTTGGTGCTAGGTCTTTCCCTTTAGGTTTTACCCCAACAATGTTTTCATTAGTTTTGCTCACTCTCAAAATCAAGCATTTTACAGCAGGTTGGAGCAGCCTGTATCTCAGCACAGGAATAAGGTAGGGAAGAATTCAAATACTCATTTTGACTGCCTCCAGAAGTTAGATCAGATGGCCAATGCAATTTGGTGCTAGGCCTTTCCCTTTAGGTTTTACCCCAACAATGTTTTCATTAGTTTCGCTCACTCTCGAAATCAAGCATTTTACAGCAGGTTGGAGCAGCCTGTATCTCAGCACAGGAATAAGGTAGGGAAGAATTCTAAGGATCATTTTGACTGCCTCCAGAAGTTAGATCAGATGGCAAATTGGATTTGGTGCTAGGTCTTTCCCTTTAGGTTTTACCCCAACAATGTTTTCATTAGTTTCGCTCACTCTCGAAATCAAGCATTTTACAGCAGGTTGGAGCAGCCTGTATCTCAGCACAGGAATAAGGTAGGGAAGAATTCAAATACTCATTTTGACTGCCTCCAGAAGTTAGATCAGATGGCCAATGCAATTTGGTGCTAGGCCTTTCCCTTTAGGTTTTACCCCAACAATGTTTTCATTAGTTTCGCTCACTCTCGAAATCAAGCATTTTACAGCAGGTTGGAGCAGCCTGTATCTCAGCACAGGAATAAGGTAGGGAAGAATTCTAAGGATCATTTTGACTGCCTCCAGAAGTTAGATCAGATGGCAAATTGGATTTGGTGCTAGGTCTTTCCCTTTAGGTTTTACCCCAACAATGTTTTCATTAGTTTCGCTCACTCTCGAAATC
>NW_027143648.1:0-52158 GCF_026170545.1 Melanerpes formicivorus
ATTTCGAGAGTGAGCGAAACTAATGAAAACATTGTTGCGGTAAAACCTAAAGGGAAAGACCTAGCACCAAATCCAATTTGCCATCTGATCTAACTTCTGGAGGCAGTCAAAATGATCCTTAGAATTCTTCCCTACCTTATTCCTGTGCTGAGATACAGGCTGCTCCAACCTGCTGTAAAATGCTTGATTTCGAGAGTGAGCGAAACTAATGAAAACATTGTTGCGGTAAAACCTAAAGGGAAAGACCTAGCACCAAATCCAATTTGCCATCTGATCTAACTTCTGGAGGCAGTCAAAATGATCCTTAGAATTCTTCCCTACCTTATTCCTGTGCTGAGATACAGGCTGCTCCAACCTGCTGTAAAATGCTTGATTTCGAGAGTGAGCGAAACTAATGAAAACATTGTTGCGGTAAAACCTAAAGGGAAAGACCTAGCACCAAATCCAATTTGCCATCTGATCTAACTTCTGGAGGCAGTCAAAATGATCCTTAGAATTCTTCCCTACCTTATTCCTGTGCTGAGATACAGGCTGCTCCAACCTGCTGTAAAATGCTTGATTTCGAGAGTGAGCGAAACTAATGAAAACATTGTTGCGGTAAAACCTAAAGGGAAAGACCTAGCACCAAATCCAATTTGCCATCTGATCTAACTTCTGGAGGCAGTCAAAATGATCCTTAGAATTCTTCCCTACCTTATTCCTGTGCTGAGATACAGGCTGCTCCAACCTGCTGTAAAATGCTTGATTTCGAGAGTGAGCGAAACTAATGAAAACATTGTTGGGGTAAAACCTAAAGGGAAAGACCTAGCACCAAATCCAATTTGCCATCTGATCTAACTTCTGGAGGCAGTCAAAATGATCCTTAGAATTCTTCCCTACCTTATTCCTGTGCTGAGATACAGGCTGCTCCAACCTGCTGTAAAATGCTTGATTTCGAGAGTGAGCGAAACTAATGAAAACATTGTTGGGGTAAAACCTAAAGGGAAAGACCTAGCACCAAATCCAGTTTGCCATCTGATCTAACTTCTGGAGGCAGTCAAAATGATCCTTAGAATTCTTCCCTACCTTATTCCTGTGGTGAGATACAGGCTGCTCCAACCTGCTGTAAAATGCTTGATTTCGAGAGTGAGCGAAACTAATGAAAACATTGTTGGGGTAAAACCTAAAGGGAAAGACCTAGCACCAAATCCAATTTGCCATCTGATCTAACTTCTGGAGGCAGTCAAAATGATCCTTAGAATTCTTCCCTACCTTATTCCTGTGCTGAGATACAGGCTGCTCCAACCTGCTGTAAAAATGCTTGATTTCGAGAGTGAGCGAAACTAATGAAAACATTGTTGGGGTAAAACCTAAAGGGAAAGACCTAGCACCAAATCCAATTTGCCATCTGATCTAACTTCTGGAGGCAGTCAAAATGAGTATTTGAATTCTTCCCTACCTTATTCCTGTGCTGAGATACAGGCTGCTCCAACCTGCTGTAAAATGCTTGATTTCGAGAGTGAGCGAAACTAATGAAAACATTGTTGGGGTAAAACCTAAAGGGAAAGACCTAGCACCAAATCCAATTTGCCATCTGATCTAACTTCTGGAGGCAGTCAAAATGATCCTTAGAATTCTTCCCTACCTTATTCCTGTGCTGAGATACAGGCTGCTCCAACCTGCTGTAAAATGCTTGATTTCGAGAGTGAGCGAAACTAATGAAAACATTGTTGGGGTAAAACCTAAAGGGAAAGACCTAGCACCAAATCCAATTTGCCATCTGATCTAACTTCTGGAGGCAGTCAAAATGAGTATTTGAATTCTTCCCTACCTTATTCCTGTGCTGAGATACAGGCTGCTCCAACCTGCTGTAAAATGCTTGATTTCGAGAGTGAGCGAAACTAATGAAAACATTGTTGGGGTAAAACCTAAAGGGAAAGACCTAGCACCAAATCCAATTTGCCATCTGATCTAACTTCTGGAGGCAGTCAAAAATGATCCTTAGAATTCTTCCCTACCTTATTCCTGTGCTGAGATACAGGCTGCTCCAACCTGCTGTAAAATGCTTGATTTCGAGAGTGAGCGAAACTAATGAAAACATTGTTGGGGTAAAACCTAAAGGGAAAGACCTAGCACCAAATCCAATTTGCCATCTGATCTAACTTCTGGAGGCAGTCAAAATGATCCTTAGAATTCTTCCCTACCTTATTCCTGTGCTGAGATACAGGCTGCTCCAACCTGCTGTAAAATGCTTGATTTCGAGAGTGAGCGAAACTAATGAAAACATTGTTGGGGTAAAACCTAAAGGGAAAGACCTAGCACCAAATCCAATTTGCCATCTGATCTAACTTCTGGAGGCAGTCAAAATGATCCTTAGAATTCTTCCCTACCTTATTCCTGTGCTGAGATACAGGCTGCTCCAACCTGCTGTAAAATGCTTGATTTCGAGAGTGAGCGAAACTAATGAAAACATTGTTGGGGTAAAACCTAAAGGGAAAGACCTAGCACCAAATCCAATTTGCCATCTGATCTAACTTCTGGAGGCAGTCAAAATGAGTATTTGAATTCTTCCCTACCTTATTCCTGTGCTGAGATACAGGCTGCTCCAACCTGCTGTAAAATGCTTGATTTCGAGAGTGAGCGAAACTAATGAAAACATTGTTGGGGTAAAACCTAAAGGGAAAGACCTAGCACCAAATCCAATTTGCCATCTGATCTAACTTCTGGAGGCAGTCAAAATGATCCTTAGAATTCTTCCCTACCTTATTCCTGTGCTGAGATACAGGCTGCTCCAACCTGCTGTAAAATGCTTGATTTCGAGAGTGAGCGAAACTAATGAAAACATTGTTGGGGTAAAACCTAAAGGGAAAGACCTAGCACCAAATCCAATTTGCCATCTGATCTAACTTCTGGAGGCAGTCAAAATGAGTATTTGAATTCTTCCCTACCTTATTCCTGTGCTGAGATACAGGCTGCTCCAACCTGCTGTAAAATGCTTGATTTCGAGAGTGAGCGAAACTAATGAAAACATTGTTGGGGTAAAACCTAAAGGGAAAGACCTAGCACCAAATCCAATTTGCCATCTGATCTAACTTCTGGAGGCAGTCAAAATGATCCTTAGAATTCTTCCCTACCTTATTCCTGTGGTGAGATACAGGCTGCTCCAACCTGCTGTAAAATGCTTGATTTCGAGAGTGAGCGAAACTAATGAAAACATTGTTGGGGTAAAACCTAAAGGGAAAGACCTAGCACCAAATCCAATTTGCCATCTGATCTAACTTCTGGAGGCAGTCAAAATGATCCTTAGAATTCTTCCCTACCTTATTCCTGTGCTGAGATACAGGCTGCTCCAACCTGCTGTAAAATGCTTGATTTCGAGAGTGAGCGAAACTAATGAAAACATTGTTGGGGTAAAACCTAAAGGGAAAGACCTAGCACCAAATCCAATTTGCCATCTGATCTAACTTCTGGAGGCAGTCAAAATGAGTATTTGAATTCTTCCCTACCTTATTCCTGTGCTGAGATACAGGCTGCTCCAACCTGCTGTAAAATGCTTGATTTCGAGAGTGAGCGAAACTAATGAAAACATTGTTGGGGTAAAACCTAAAGGGAAAGACCTAGCACCAAATCCAATTTGCCATCTGATCTAACTTCTGGAGGCAGTCAAAATGATCCTTAGAATTCTTCCCTACCTTATTCCTGTGCTGAGATACAGGCTGCTCCAACCTGCTGTAAAATGCTTGATTTCGAGAGTGAGCGAAACTAATGAAAACATTGTTGGGGTAAAACCTAAAGGGAAAGACCTAGCACCAAATCCAATTTGCCATCTGATCTAACTTCTGGAGGCAGTCAAAATGATCCTTAGAATTCTTCCCTACCTTATTCCTGTGCTGAGATACAGGCTGCTCCAACCTGCTGTAAAATGCTTGATTTCGAGAGTGAGCGAAACTAATGAAAACATTGTTGGGGTAAAACCTAAAGGGAAAGACCTAGCACCAAATCCAATTTGCCATCTGATCTAACTTCTGGAGGCAGTCAAAATGATCCTTAGAATTCTTCCCTACCTTATTCCTGTGCTGAGATACAGGCTGCTCCAACCTGCTGTAAAATGCTTGATTTCGAGAGTGAGCGAAACTAATGAAAACATTGTTGGGGTAAAACCTAAAGGGAAAGACCTAGCACCAAATCCAATTTGCCATCTGATCTAACTTCTGGAGGCAGTCAAAATGAGTATTTGAATTCTTCCCTACCTTATTCCTGTGCTGAGATACAGGCTGCTCCAACCTGCTGTAAAATGCTTGATTTCGAGAGTGAGCGAAACTAATGAAAACATTGTTGGGGTAAAACCTAAAGGGAAAGACCTAGCACCAAATCCAATTTGCCATCTGATCTAACTTCTGGAGGCAGTCAAAATGATCCTTAGAATTCTTCCCTACCTTATTCCTGTGCTGAGATACAGGCTGCTCCAACCTGCTGTAAAATGCTTGATTTCGAGAGTGAGCGAAACTAATGAAAACATTGTTGGGGTAAAACCTAAAGGGAAAGACCTAGCACCAAATCCAATTTGCCATCTGATCTAACTTCTGGAGGCAGTCAAAATGATCCTTAGAATTCTTCCCTACCTTATTCCTGTGCTGAGATACAGGCTGCTCCAACCTGCTGTAAAATGCTTGATTTCGAGAGTGAGCGAAACTAATGAAAACATTGTTGGGGTAAAACCTAAAGGGAAAGACCTAGCACCAAATCCAATTTGCCATCTGATCTAACTTCTGGAGGCAGTCAAAATGATCCTTAGAATTCTTCCCTACCTTATTCCTGTGCTGAGATACAGGCTGCTCCAACCTGCTGTAAAATGCTTGATTTCGAGAGTGAGCGAAACTAATGAAAACATTGTTGGGGTAAAACCTAAAGGGAAAGACCTAGCACCAAATCCAATTTGCCATCTGATCTAACTTCTGGAGGCAGTCAAAATGATCCTTAGAATTCTTCCCTACCTTATTCCTGTGCTGAGATACAGGCTGCTCCAACCTGCTGTAAAATGCTTGATTTCGAGAGTGAGCGAAACTAATGAAAACATTGTTGGGGTAAAACCTAAAGGGAAAGACCTAGCACCAAATCCAATTTTGCCATCTGATCTAACTTCTGGAGGCAGTCAAAATGATCCTTAGAATTCTTCCCTACCTTATTCCTGTGCTGAGATACAGGCTGCTCCAACCTGCTGTAAAATGCTTGATTTCGAGAGTGAGCAAAACTAATGAAAACATTGTTGGGGTAAAACCTAAAGGGAAAGACCTAGCACCAAATCCAATTTGCCATCTGATCTAACTTCTGGAGGCAGTCAAAATGAGTATTTGAATTCTTCCCTACCTTATTCCTGTGCTGAGATACAGGCTGCTCCAACCTGCTGTAAAATGCTTGATTTCGAGAGTGAGCGAAACTAATGAAAACATTGTTGGGGTAAAACCTAAAGGGAAAGACCTAGCACCAAATCCAATTTGCCATCTGATCTAACTTCTGGAGGCAGTCAAAATGATCCTTAGAAGTCTTCCCTACCTTATTCCTGTGCTGAGATACAGGCTGCTCCAACCTGCTGTAAAATGCTTGATTTCGAGAGTGAGCGAAACTAATGAAAACATTGTTGGGGTAAAACCTAAAGGGAAAGACCTAGCACCAAATCCAATTTGCCATCTGATCTAACTTCTGGAGGCAGTCAAAATGATCCTTAGAATTCTTCCCTACCTTATTCCTGTGCTGAGATACAGGCTGCTCCAACCTGCTGTAAAATGCTTGATTTCGAGAGTGAGCGAAACTAATGAAAACATTGTTGGGGTAAAACCTAAAGGGAAAGACCTAGCACCAAATCCAATTTGCCATCTGATCTAACTTCTGGAGGCAGTCAAAATGAGTATTTGAATTCTTCCCTACCTTATTCCTGTGCTGAGATACAGGCTGCTCCAACCTGCTGTAAAATGCTTGATTTCGAGAGTGAGCGAAACTAATGAAAACATTGTTGGGGTAAAACCTAAAGGGAAAGACCTAGCACCAAATCCAATTTGCCATCTGATCTAACTTCTGGAGGCAGTCAAAATGATCCTTAGAATTCTTCCCTACCTTATTCCTGTGCTGAGATACAGGCTGCTCCAACCTGCTGTAAAATGCTTGATTTCGAGAGTGAGCGAAACTAATGAAAACATTGTTGGGGTAAAACCTAAAGGGAAAGACCTAGCACCAAATCCAATTTGCCATCTGATCTAACTTCTGGAGGCAGTCAAAATGAGTATTTGAATTCTTCCCTACCTTATTCCTGTGCTGAGATACAGGCTGCTCCAACCTGCTGTAAAATGCTTGATTTCGAGAGTGAGCGAAACTAATGAAAACATTGTTGGGGTAAAACCTAAAGGGAAAGACCTAGCACCAAATCCAATTTGCCATCTGATCTAACTTCTGGAGGCAGTCAAAATGATCCTTAGAATTCTTCCCTACCTTATTCCTGTGCTGAGATA
Organism: Melanerpes formicivorus; assembly: GCF_026170545.1. Classification (NCBI taxonomy): domain Eukaryota; kingdom Metazoa; phylum Chordata; class Aves; order Piciformes; family Picidae; genus Melanerpes; species Melanerpes formicivorus. The sequence goes on from NW_027143648.1 coordinate 6,483, forward strand.
CAGGCTGCTCCAACCTGCTGTAAAATGCTTGATTTCGAGAGTGAGCGAAACTAATGAAAACATTGTTGGGGTAAAACCTAAAGGGAAAGACCTAGCACCAAATCCAATTTGCCATCTGATCTAACTTCTGGAGGCAGTCAAAATGATCCTTAGAATTCTTCCCTACCTTATTCCTGTGCTGAGATACAGGCTGCTCCAACCTGCTGTAAAATGCTTGATTTCGAGAGTGAGCGAAACTAATGAAAACATTGTTGGGGTAAAACCTAAAGGGAAAGACCTAGCACCAAATCCAATTTGCCATCTGATCTAACTTCTGGAGGCAGTCAAAATGATCCTTAGAATTCTTCCCTACCTTATTCCTGTGCTGAGATACAGGCTGCTCCAACCTGCTGTAAAATGCTTGATTTCGAGAGTGAGCGAAACTAATGAAAACATTGTTGGGGTAAAACCTAAAGGGAAAGACCTAGCACCAAATCAAATTTGCCATCTGATCTAACTTCTGGAGGCAGTCAAAATGATCCTTAGAATTCTTCCCTACCTTATTCCTGTGCTGAGATACAGGCTGCTCCAACCTGCTGTAAAATGCTTGATTTCGAGAGTGAGCGAAACTAATGAAAACATTGTTGGGGTAAAACCTAAAGGGAAAGACCTAGCACCAAATCCAATTTGCCATCTGATCTAACTTCTGGAGGCAGTCAAAATGATCCTTAGAATTCTTCCCTACCTTATTCCTGTGCTGAGATACAGGCTGCTCCAACCTGCTGTAAAATGCTTGATTTCGAGAGTGAGCGAAACTAATGAAAACATTGTTGGGGTAAAACCTAAAGGGAAAGACCTAGCACCAAATCCAATTTGCCATCTGATCTAACTTCTGGAGGCAGTCAAAATGATCCTTAGAATTCTTCCCTACCTTATTCCTGTGCTGAGATACAGGCTGCTCCAACCTGCTGTAAAATGCTTGATTTCGAGAGTGAGCGAAACTAATGAAAACATTGTTGGGGTAAAACCTAAAGGGAAAGACCTAGCACCAAATCCAATTTGCCATCTGATCTAACTTCTGGAGGCAGTCAAAATGATCCTTAGAATTCTTCCCTACCTTATTCCTGTGCTGAGATACAGGCTGCTCCAACCTGCTGTAAAATGCTTGATTTCGAGAGTGAGCGAAACTAATGAAAACATTGTTGGGGTAAAACCTAAAGGGAAAGACCTAGCACCAAATCCAATTTGCCATCTGATCTAACTTCTGGAGGCAGTCAAAATGATCCTTAGAATTCTTCCCTACCTTATTCCTGTGCTGAGATACAGGCTGCTCCAACCTGCTGTAAAATGCTTGATTTCGAGAGTGAGCGAAACTAATGAAAACATTGTTGGGGTAAAACCTAAAGGGAAAGACCTAGCACCAAATCCAATTTGCCATCTGATCTAACTTCTGGAGGCAGTCAAAATGATCCTTAGAATTCTTCCCTACCTTATTCCTGTGCTGAGATACAGGCTGCTCCAACCTGCTGTAAAATGCTTGATTTCGAGAGTGAGCGAAACTAATGAAAACATTGTTGGGGTAAAACCTAAAGGGAAAGACCTAGCACCAAATCCAATTTGCCATCTGATCTAACTTCTGGAGGCAGTCAAAATGAGTATTTGAATTCTTCCCTACCTTATTCCTGTGCTGAGATACAGGCTGCTCCAACCTGCTGTAAAATGCTTGATTTCGAGAGTGAGCGAAACTAATGAAAACATTGTTGGGGTAAAACCTAAAGGGAAAGACCTAGCACCAAATCCAATTTGCCATCTGATCTAACTTCTGGAGGCAGTCAAAATGATCCTTAGAAGTCTTCCCTACCTTATTCCTGTGCTGAGATACAGGCTGCTCCAACCTGCTGTAAAATGCTTGATTTCGAGAGTGAGCGAAACTAATGAAAACATTGTTGGGGTAAAACCTAAAGGGAAAGACCTAGCACCAAATCCAATTTGCCATCTGATCTAACTTCTGGAGGCAGTCAAAATGATCCTTAGAATTCTTCCCTACCTTATTCCTGTGCTGAGATACAGGCTGCTCCAACCTGCTGTAAAATGCTTGATTTCGAGAGTGAGCGAAACTAATGAAAACATTGTTGGGGTAAAACCTAAAGGGAAAGACCTAGCACCAAATCCAATTTGCCATCTGATCTAACTTCTGGAGGCAGTCAAAATGATCCTTAGAATTCTTCCCTACCTTATTCCTGTGCTGAGATACAGGCTGCTCCAACCTGCTGTAAAATGCTTGATTTCGAGAGTGAGCGAAACTAATGAAAACATTGTTGGGGTAAAACCTAAAGGGAAAGACCTAGCACCAAATCCAATTTGCCATCTGATCTAACTTCTGGAGGCAGTCAAAATGAGTATTTGAATTCTTCCCTACCTTATTCCTGTGCTGAGATACAGGCTGCTCCAACCTGCTGTAAAATGCTTGATTTCGAGAGTGAGCGAAACTAATGAAAACATTGTTGGGGTAAAACCTAAAGGGAAAGACCTAGCACCAAATCCAATTTGCCATCTGATCTAACTTCTGGAGGCAGTCAAAATGATCCTTAGAAGTCTTCCCTACCTTATTCCTGTGCTGAGATACAGGCTGCTCCAACCTGCTGTAAAATGCTTGATTTCGAGAGTGAGCGAAACTAATGAAAACATTGTTGGGGTAAAACCTAAAGGGAAAGACCTAGCACCAAATCCAATTTGCCATCTGATCTAACTTCTGGAGGCAGTCAAAATGATCCTTAGAATTCTTCCCTACCTTATTCCTGTGCTGAGATACAGGCTGCTCCAACCTGCTGTAAAATGCTTGATTTCGAGAGTGAGCGAAACTAATGAAAACATTGTTGGGGTAAAACCTAAAGGGAAAGACCTAGCACCAAATCCAATTTGCCATCTGATCTAACTTCTGGAGGCAGTCAAAATGAGTATTTGAATTCTTCCCTACCTTATTCCTGTGCTGAGATACAGGCTGCTCCAACCTGCTGTAAAATGCTTGATTTCGAGAGTGAGCGAAACTAATGAAAACATTGTTGGGGTAAAACCTAAAGGGAAAGACCTAGCACCAAATCCAATTTGCCATCTGATCTAACTTCTGGAGGCAGTCAAAATGATCCTTAGAATTCTTCCCTACCTTATTCCTGTGCTGAGATACAGGCTGCTCCAACCTGCTGTAAAATGCTTGATTTCGAGAGTGAGCGAAACTAATGAAAACATTGTTGGGGTAAAACCTAAAGGGAAAGACCTAGCACCAAATCCAATTTGCCATCTGATCTAACTTCTGGAGGCAGTCAAAATGATCCTTAGAATTCTTCCCTACCTTATTCCTGTGCTGAGATACAGGCTGCTCCAACCTGCTGTAAAATGCTTGATTTCGAGAGTGAGCGAAACTAATGAAAACATTGTTGGGGTAAAACCTAAAGGGAAAGACCTAGCACCAAATCCAATTTGCCATCTGATCTAACTTCTGGAGGCAGTCAAAATGATCCTTAGAATTCTTCCCTACCTTATTCCTGTGCTGAGATACAGGCTGCTCCAACCTGCTGTAAAATGCTTGATTTCGAGAGTGAGCGAAACTAATGAAAACATTGTTGGGGTAAAACCTAAAGGGAAAGACCTAGCACCAAATCCAATTTGCCATCTGATCTAACTTCTGGAGGCAGTCAAAATGATCCTTAGAATTCTTCCCTACCTTATTCCTGTGCTGAGATACAGGCTGCTCCAACCTGCTGTAAAATGCTTGATTTCGAGAGTGAGCGAAACTAATGAAAACATTGTTGGGGTAAAACCTAAAGGGAAAGACCTAGCACCAAATCCAATTTGCCATCTGATCTAACTTCTGGAGGCAGTCAAAATGATCCTTAGAATTCTTCCCTACCTTATTCCTGTGCTGAGATACAGGCTGCTCCAACCTGCTGTAAAATGCTTGATTTCGAGAGTGAGCGAAACTAATGAAAACATTGTTGGGGTAAAACCTAAAGGGAAAGACCTAGCACCAAATCCAATTTGCCATCTGATCTAACTTCTGGAGGCAGTCAAAATGATCCTTAGAATTCTTCCCTACCTTATTCCTGTGCTGAGATACAGGCTGCTCCAACCTGCTGTAAAATGCTTGATTTCGAGAGTGAGCGAAACTAATGAAAACATTGTTGGGGTAAAACCTAAAGGGAAAGACCTAGCACCAAATCCAATTTGCCATCTGATCTAACTTCTGGAGGCAGTCAAAATGATCCTTAGAAGTCTTCCCTACCTTATTCCTGTGCTGAGATACAGGCTGCTCCAACCTGCTGTAAAATGCTTGATTTCGAGAGTGAGCGAAACTAATGAAAACATTGTTGGGGTAAAACCTAAAGGGAAAGACCTAGCACCAAATCCAATTTGCCATCTGATCTAACTTCTGGAGGCAGTCAAAATGATCCTTAGAATTCTTCCCTACCTTATTCCTGTGCTGAGATACAGGCTGCTCCAACCTGCTGTAAAATGCTTGATTTCGAGAGTGAGCGAAACTAATGAAAACATTGTTGGGGTAAAACCTAAAGGGAAAGACCTAGCACCAAATCCAATTTGCCATCTGATCTAACTTCTGGAGGCAGTCAAAATGATCCTTAGAATTCTTCCCTACCTTATTCCTGTGCTGAGATACAGGCTGCTCCAACCTGCTGTAAAATGCTTGATTTCGAGAGTGAGCGAAACTAATGAAAACATTGTTGGGGTAAAACCTAAAGGGAAAGACCTAGCACCAAATCCAATTTGCCATCTGATCTAACTTCTGGAGGCAGTCAAAATGATCCTTAGAATTCTTCCCTACCTTATTCCTGTGCTGAGATACAGGCTGCTCCAACCTGCTGTAAAATGCTTGATTTCGAGAGTGAGCGAAACTAATGAAAACATTGTTGGGGTAAAACCTAAAGGGAAAGACCTAGCACCAAATCCAATTTGCCATCTGATCTAACTTCTGGAGGCAGTCAAAATGATCCTTAGAATTCTTCCCTACCTTATTCCTGTGCTGAGATACAGGCTGCTCCAACCTGCTGTAAAATGCTTGATTTCGAGAGTGAGCGAAACTAATGAAAACATTGTTGGGGTAAAACCTAAAGGGAAAGACCTAGCACCAAATCCAATTTGCCATCTGATCTAACTTCTGGAGGCAGTCAAAATGATCCTTAGAATTCTTCCCTACCTTATTCCTGTGCTGAGATACAGGCTGCTCCAACCTGCTGTAAAATGCTTGATTTCGAGAGTGAGCGAAACTAATGAAAACATTGTTGGGGTAAAACCTAAAGGGAAAGACCTAGCACCAAATCCAATTTGCCATCTGATCTAACTTCTGGAGGCAGTCAAAATGATCCTTAGAATTCTTCCCTACCTTATTCCTGTGCTGAGATACAGGCTGCTCCAACCTGCTGTAAAATGCTTGATTTCGAGAGTGAGCGAAACTAATGAAAACATTGTTGGGGTAAAACCTAAAGGGAAAGACCTAGCACCAAATCCAATTTGCCATCTGATCTAACTTCTGGAGGCAGTCAAAATGATCCTTAGAATTCTTCCCTACCTTATTCCTGTGCTGAGATACAGGCTGCTCCAACCTGCTGTAAAATGCTTGATTTCGAGAGTGAGCGAAACTAATGAAAACATTGTTGCGGTAAAACCTAAAGGGAAAGACCTAGCAAATCCAATTTGCCATCTGATCTAACTTCTGGAGGCAGTCAAAATGATCCTTAGAATTCTTCCCTACCTTATTCCTGTGCTGAGATACAGGCTGCTCCAACCTGCTGTAAAATGCTTGATTTCGAGAGTGAGCGAAACTAATGAAAACATTGTTGGGGTAAAACCTAAAGGGAAAGACCTAGCACCAAATCCAATTTGCCATCTGATCTAACTTCTGGAGGCAGTCAAAATGATCCTTAGAATTCTTCCCTACCTTATTCCTGTGCTGAGATACAGGCTGCTCCAACCTGCTGTAAAATGCTTGATTTCGAGAGTGAGCGAAACTAATGAAAAACATTGTTGGGGTAAAACCTAAAGGGAAAGACCTAGCACCAAATCCAATTTGCCATCTGATCTAACTTCTGGAGGCAGTCAAAATGATCCTTAGAATTCTTCCCTACCTTATTCCTGTGCTGAGATACAGGCTGCTCCAACCTGCTGTAAAATGCTTGATTTCGAGAGTGAGCGAAACTAATGAAAACATTGTTGGGGTAAAAACCTAAAGGGAAAGACCTAGCACCAAATCCAATTTGCCATCTGATCTAACTTCTGGAGGCAGTCAAAATGATCCTTAGAATTCTTCCCCTACCTTATTCCTGTGCTGAGATACAGGCTGCTCCAACCTGCTGTAAAATGCTTGATTTCGAGAGTGAGCGAAACTAATGAAAACATTGTTGGGGTAAAACCTAAAGGGAAAGACCTAGCACCAAATCCAATTTGCCATCTGATCTAACTTCTGGAGGCAGTCAAAATGATCCTTAGAATTCTTCCCTACCTTATTCCTGTGCTGAGATACAGGCTGCTCCAACCTGCTGTAAAATGCTTGATTTCGAGAGTGAGCGAAACTAATGAAAACATTGTTGGGGTAAAACCTAAAGGGAAAGACCTAGCACCAAATCCAATTTGCCATCTGATCTAACTTCTGGAGGCAGTCAAAATGATCCTTAGAATTCTTCCCTACCTTATTCCTGTGCTGAGATACAGGCTGCTCCAACCTGCTGTAAAATGCTTGATTTCGAGAGTGAGCGAAACTAATGAAAACATTGTTGGGGTAAAACCTAAAGGGAAAGACCTAGCACCAAATCCAATTTGCCATCTGATCTAACTTCTGGAGGCAGTCAAAATGAGTATTTGAATTCTTCCCTACCTTATTCCTGTGCTGAGATACAGGCTGCTCCAACCTGCTGTAAAATGCTTGATTTCGAGAGTGAGCGAAACTAATGAAAACATTGTTGGGGTAAAACCTAAAGGGAAAGACCTAGCACCAAATCCAATTTGCCATCTGATCTAACTTCTGGAGGCAGTCAAAATGATCCTTAGAATTCTTCCCTACCTTATTCCTGTGCTGAGATACAGGCTGCTCCAACCTGCTGTAAAATGCTTGATTTCGAGAGTGAGCGAAACTAATGAAAACATTGTTGGGGTAAAACCTAAAGGGAAAGACCTAGCACCAAATCCAATTTGCCATCTGATCTAACTTCTGGAGGCAGTCAAAATGATCCTTAGAATTCTTCCCTACCTTATTCCGGTGCTGAGATACAGGCTGCTCCAACCTGCTGTAAAATGCTTGATTTCGAGAGTGAGCGAAACTAATGAAAACATTGTTGGGGTAAAACCTAAAGGGAAAGACCTAGCACCAAATTCCAATTTGCCATCTGATCTAACTTCTGGAGGCAGTCAAAATGATCCTTAGAATTCTTCCCTACCTTATTCCTGTGCTGAGATACAGGCTGCTCCAACCTGCTGTAAAATGCTTGATTTCGAGAGTGAGCGAAACTAATGAAAACATTGTTGGGGTAAAACCTAAAGGGAAAGACCTAGCACCAAATCCAATTTGCCATCTGATCTAACTTCTGGAGGCAGTCAAAATGATCCTTAGAATTCTTCCCTACCTTATTCCTGTGCTGAGATACAGGCTGCTCCAACCTGCTGTAAAATGCTTGATTTCGAGAGTGAGCGAAACTAATGAAAACATTGTTGGGGTAAAACCTAAAGGGAAAGACCTAGCACCAAATCCAATTTGCCATCTGATCTAACTTCTGGAGGCAGTCAAAATGATCCTTAGAATTCTTCCCTACCTTATTCCTGTGCTGAGATACAGGCTGCTCCAACCTGCTGTAAAATGCTTGATTTCGAGAGTGAGCGAAACTAATGAAAACATTGTTGGGGTAAAACCTAAAGGGAAAGACCTAGCACCAAATCCAATTTGCCATCTGATCTAACTTCTGGAGGCAGTCAAAATGATCCTTAGAATTCTTCCCTACCTTATTCCTGTGCTGAGATACAGGCTGCTCCAACCTGCTGTAAAATGCTTGATTTCGAGAGTGAGCGAAACTAATGAAAACATTGTTGGGGTAAAACCTAAAGGGAAAGACCTAGCACCAAATCCAATTTGCCATCTGATCTAACTTCTGGAGGCAGTCAAAATGATCCTTAGAATTCTTCCCTACCTTATTCCTGTGCTGAGATACAGGCTGCTCCAACCTGCTGTAAAATGCTTGATTTCGAGAGTGAGCGAAACTAATGAAAACATTGTTGGGGAAAGACCTAGCACCAAATCCAATTTGCCATCTGATCTAACTTCTGGAGGCAGTCAAAATGATCCTTAGAATTCTTCCCTACCTTATTCCTGTGCTGAGATACAGGCTGCTCCAACCTGCTGTAAAATGCTTGATTTCGAGAGTGAGCGAAACTAATGAAAACATTGTTGGGGTAAAACCTAAAGGGAAAGACCTAGCACCAAATCCAATTTGCCATCTGATCTAACTTCTGGAGGCAGTCAAAATGATCCTTAGAATTCTTCCCTACCTTATTCCTGTGCTGAGATACAGGCTGCTCCAACCTGCTGTAAAATGCTTGATTTCGAGAGTGAGCGAAACTAATGAAAACATTGTTGGGGTAAAACCTAAAGGGAAAGACCTAGCACCAAATCCAATTTGCCATCTGATCTAACTTCTGGAGGCAGTCAAAATGAGTATTTGAATTCTTCGCTACCTTATTCCTGTGCTGAGATACAGGCTGCTCCAACCTGCTGTAAAATGCTTGATTTCGAGAGTGAGCGAAACTAATGAAAACATTGTTGGGGTAAAACCTAAAGGGAAAGACCTAGCACCAAATCCAATTTGCCATCTGATCTAACTTCTGGAGGTAGTCAAAATGATCCTTAGAATTCTTCCCTACCTTATTCCTGTGCTGAGATACAGGCTGCTCCAACCTGCTGTAAAATGCTTGATTTCGAGAGTGAGCGAAACTAATGAAAACATTGTTGGGGTAAAACCTAAAGGGAAAGACCTAGCACCAAATCCAATTTGCCACCTGATCTAACTTCTGGAGGCAGTCAAAATGATCCTTAGAATTCTTCCCTACCTTATTCCTGTGCTGAGATACAGGCTGCTCCAACCTGCTGTAAAATGCTTGATTTCGAGAGTGAGCGAAACTAATGAAAACATTGTTGGGGTAAAACCTAAAGGGAAAGACCTAGCACCAAATCCAATTTGCCATCTGATCTAACTTCTGGAGGCAGTCAAAATGATCCTTAGAATTCTTCCCTACCTTACTCCTGTGCTGAGATACAGGCTGCTCCAACCTGCTGTAAAATGCTTGATTTCGAGAGTGAGCGAAACTAATGAAAACATTGTTGGGGTAAAACCTAAAGGGAAAGACCTAGCACCAAATCCAATTTGCCATCTGATCTAACTTCTGGAGGCAGTCAAAATGATCCTTAGAATTCTTCCCTACCTTATTCCTGTGCTGAGATACAGGCTGCTCCAACCTGCTGTAAAATGCTTGATTTCGAGAGTGAGCGAAACTAATGAAAACATTGTTGGGGTAAAACCTAAAGGGAAAGACCTAGCACCAAATCCAATTTGCCATCTGATCTAACTTCTGGAGGCAGTCAAAATGAGTATTTGAATTCTTCCCTACCTTATTCCTGTGCTGAGATACAGGCTGCTCCAACCTGCTGTAAAATGCTTGATTTCGAGAGTGAGCGAAACTAATGAAAACATTGTTGGGGTAAAACCTAAAGGGAAAGACCTAGCACCAAATCCAATTTGCCATCTGATCTAACTTCTGGAGGCAGTCAAAATGATCCTTAGAATTCTTCCCTACCTTATTCCTGTGCTGAGATACAGGCTGCTCCAACCTGCTGTAAAATGCTTGATTTCGAGAGTGAGCGAAACTAATGAAAACATTGTTGGGGTAAAACCTAAAGGGAAAGACCTAGCACCAAATCCAATTTGCCATCTGATCTAACTTCTGGAGGCAGTCAAAATGACCCTTAGAATTCTTCCCTACCTTATTCCTGTGCTGAGATACAGGCTGCTCCAACCTGCTGTAAAATGCTTGATTTCGAGAGTGAGCGAAACTAATGAAAACATTGTTGGGGTAAAACCTAAAGGGAAAGACCTAGCACCAAATCCAATTTGCCATCTGATCTAACTTCTGGAGGCAGTCAAAATGATCCTTAGAATTCTTCCCTACCTTATTCCTGTGCTGAGATACAGGCTGCTCCAACCTGCTGTAAAATGCTTGATTTCGAGAGTGAGCGAAACTAATGAAAACATTGTTGGGGTAAAACCTAAAGGGAAAGACCTAGCACCAAATCCAATTTGCCATCTGATCTAACTTCTGGAGGCAGTCAAAATGATCCTTAGAATTCTTCCCTACCTTATTCCTGTGCTGAGATACAGGCTGCTCCAACCTGCTGTAAAATGCTTGATTTCGAGAGTGAGCGAAACTAATGAAAACATTGTTGGGGTAAAACCTAAAGGGAAAGACCTAGCACCAAATCCAATTTGCCATCTGATCTAACTTCTGGAGGCAGTCAAAATGATCCTTAGAATTCTTCCCTACCTTATTCCTGTGCTGAGATACAGGCTGCTCCAACCTGCTGTAAAATGCTTGATTTCGAGAGTGAGCGAAACTAATGAAAACATTGTTGGGGTAAAACCTAAAGGGAAAGACCTAGCACCAAATCCAATTTGCCATCTGATCTAACTTCTGGAGGCAGTCAAAATGATCCTTAGAATTCTTCCCTACCTTATTCCTGTGCTGAGATACAGGCTGCTCCAACCTGCTGTAAAATGCTTGATTTCGAGAGTGAGCGAAACTAATGAAAACATTGTTGGGGTAAAACCTAAAGGGAAAGACCTAGCACCAAATCCAATTTGCCATCTGATCTAACTTCTGGAGGCAGTCAAAATGATCCTTAGAATTCTTCCCTACCTTATTCCTGTGCTGAGATACAGGCTGCTCCAACCTGCTGTAAAATGCTTGATTTCGAGAGTGAGCGAAACTAATGAAAACATTGTTGGGGTAAAACCTAAAGGGAAAGACCTAGCACCAAATCCAATTTGCCATCTGATCTAACTTCTGGAGGCAGTCAAAATGATCCTTAGAATTCTTCCCTACCTTATTCCTGTGCTGAGATACAGGCTGCTCCAACCTGCTGTAAAATGCTTGATTTCGAGAGTGAGCGAAACTAATGAAAACATTGTTGGGGTAAAACCTAAAGGGAAAGACCTAGCACCAAATCCAATTTGCCATCTGATCTAACTTCTGGAGGCAGTCAAAATGATCCTTAGAATTCTTCCCTACCTTATTCCTGTGCTGAGATACAGGCTGCTCCAACCTGCTGTAAAATGCTTGATTTCGAGAGTGAGCGAAACTAATGAAAACATTGTTGGGGTAAAACCTAAAGGGAAAGACCTAGCACCAAATCCAATTTGCCATCTGATCTAACTTCTGGAGGCAGTCAAAATGATCCTTAGAATTCTTCCCTACCTTATTCCTGTGCTGAGATACAGGCTGCTCCAACCTGCTGTAAAATGCTTGATTTCGAGAGTGAGCGAAACTAATGAAAACATTGTTGGGGTAAAACCTAAAGGGAAAGACCTAGCACCAAATCCAATTTGCCATCTGATCTAACTTCTGGAGGCAGTCAAAATGATCCTTAGAATTCTTCCCTACCTTATTCCTGTGCTGAGATACAGGCTGCTCCAACCTGCTGTAAAATGCTTGATTTCGAGAGTGAGCGAAACTAATGAAAACATTGTTGGGGTAAAACCTAAAGGGAAAGACCTAGCACCAAATCCAATTTGCCATCTGATCTAACTTCTGGAGGCAGTCAAAATGATCCTTAGAATTCTTCCCTACCTTATTCCTGTGCTGAGATACAGGCTGCTCCAACCTGCTGTAAAATGCTTGATTTCGAGAGTGAGCGAAACTAATGAAAACATTGTTGGGGTAAAACCTAAAGGGAAAGACCTAGCACCAAATCCAATTTGCCATCTGATCTAACTTCTGGAGGCAGTCAAAATGATCCTTAGAATTCTTCCCTACCTTATTCCTGTGCTGAGATACAGGCTGCTCCAACCTGCTGTAAAATGCTTGATTTCGAGAGTGAGCGAAACTAATGAAAACATTGTTGGGGTAAAACCTAAAGGGAAAGACCTAGCACCAAATCCAATTTGCCATCTGATCTAACTTCTGGAGGCAGTCAAAATGATCCTTAGAATTCTTCCCTACCTTATTCCTGTGCTGAGATACAGGCTGCTCCAACCTGCTGTAAAATGCTTGATTTCGAGAGTGAGCGAAACTAATGAAAACATTGTTGGGGTAAAACCTAAAGGGAAAGACCTAGCACCAAATCCAATTTGCCATCTGATCTAACTTCTGGAGGCAGTCAAAATGATCCTTAGAATTCTTCCCTACCTTATTCCTGTGCTGAGATACAGGCTGCTCCAACCTGCTGTAAAATGCTTGATTTCGAGAGTGAGCGAAACTAATGAAAACATTGTTGGGGTAAAACCTAAAGGGAAAGACCTAGCACCAAATCCAATTTGCCATCTGATCTAACTTCTGGAGGCAGTCAAAATGATCCTTAGAATTCTTCCCTACCTTATTCCTGTGCTGAGATACAGGCTGCTCCAACCTGCTGTAAAATGCTTGATTTCGAGAGTGAGCGAAACTAATGAAAACATTGTTGGGGTAAAACCTAAAGGGAAAGACCTAGCACCAAATCCAATTTGCCATCTGATCTAACTTCTGGAGGCAGTCAAAATGATCCTTAGAATTCTTCCCTACCTTATTCCTGTGCTGAGATACAGGCTGCTCCAACCTGCTGTAAAATGCTTGATTTCGAGAGTGAGCGAAACTAATGAAAACATTGTTGGGGTAAAACCTAAAGGGAAAGACCTAGCACCAAATCCAATTTGCCATCTGATCTAACTTCTGGAGGCAGTCAAAATGATCCTTAGAATTCTTCCCTACCTTATTCCTGTGCTGAGATACAGGCTGCTCCAACCTGCTGTAAAATGCTTGATTTCGAGAGTGAGCGAAACTAATGAAAACATTGTTGGGGTAAAACCTAAAGGGAAAGACCTAGCACCAAATCCAATTTGCCATCTGATCTAACTTCTGGAGGCAGTCAAAATGATCCTTAGAATTCTTCCCTACCTTATTCCTGTGCTGAGATACAGGCTGCTCCAACCTGCTGTAAAATGCTTGATTTCGAGAGTGAGCGAAACTAATGAAAACATTGTTGGGGTAAAACCTAAAGGGAAAGACCTAGCACCAAATCCAATTTGCCATCTGATCTAACTTCTGGAGGCAGTCAAAATGATCCTTAGAATTCTTCCCTACCTTATTCCTGTGCTGAGATACAGGCTGCTCCAACCTGCTGTAAAATGCTTGATTTCGAGAGTGAGCGAAACTAATGAAAACATTGTTGGGGTAAAACCTAAAGGGAAAGACCTAGCACCAAATCCAATTTGCCATCTGATCTAACTTCTGGAGGCAGTCAAAATGATCCTTAGAATTCTTCCCTACCTTATTCCTGTGCTGAGATACAGCTGCTCCAACCTGCTGTAAAATGCTTGATTTCGAGAGTGAGCGAAACTAATGAAAACATTGTTGGGGTAAAACCTAAAGGGAAAGACCTAGCACCAAATCCAATTTGCCATCTGATCTAACTTCTGGAGGCAGTCAAAATGATCCTTAGAATTCTTCCCTACCTTATTCCTGTGCTGAGATACAGGCTGCTCCAACCTGCTGTAAAATGCTTGATTTCGAGAGTGAGCGAAACTAATGAAAACATTGTTGGGGTAAAACCTAAAGGGAAAGACCTAGCACCAAATCCAATTTGCCATCTGATCTAACTTCTGAGGCAGTCAAAATGATCCTTAGAATCTTCCCTACCTTATTCCTGTGCTGAGATACAGGCTGCTCCAACCTGCTGTAAAATGCTTGATTTCGAGAGTGAGCGAAACTAATGAAAACATTGTTGGGGTAAAACCTAAAGGGAAAGACCTAGCACCAAATCAAATTTGCCATCTGATCTAACTTCTGGAGGCAGTCAAAATGATCCTTAGAATTCTTCCCTACCTTATTCCTGTGCTGAGATACAGGCTGCTCCAACCTGCTGTAAAATGCTTGATTTCGAGAGTGAGCGAAACTAATGAAAACATTGTTGGGGTAAAACCTAAAGGGAAAGACCTAGCACCAAATCCAATTTGCCATCTGATCTAACTTCTGGAGGCAGTCAAAATGATCCTTAGAATTCTTCCCTACCTTATTCCTGTGCTGAGATACAGGCTGCTCCAACCTGCTGTAAAATGCTTGATTTCGAGAGCGAGCGAAACTAATGAAAACATTGTTGGGGTAAAACCTAAAGGGAAAGACCTAGCACCAAATCCAATTTGCCATCTGATCTAACTTCTGGAGGCAGTCAAAATGATCCTTAGAATTCTTCCCTACCTTATTCCTGTGCTGAGATACAGGCTGCTCCAACCTGCTGTAAAATGCTTGATTTCGAGAGTGAGCGAAACTAATGAAAACATTGTTGGGGTAAAACCTAAAGGGAAAGACCTAGCACCAAATCCAATTTGCCATCTGATCTAACTTCTGGAGGCAGTCAAAATGATCCTTAGAATTCTTCCCTACCTTATTCCTGTGCTGAGATACAGGCTGCTCCAACCTGCTGTAAAATGCTTGATTTCGAGAGCGAGCGAAACTAATGAAAACATTGTTGGGGTAAAACCTAAAGGGAAAGACCTAGCACCAAATCCAATTTGCCATCTGATCTAACTTCTGGAGGCAGTCAAAATGATCCTTAGAATTCTTCCCTACCTTATTCCTGTGCTGAGATACAGGCTGCTCCAACCTGCTGTAAAATGCTTGATTTCGAGAGTGAGCGAAACTAATGAAAACATTGTTGGGGTAAAACCTAAAGGGAAAGACCTAGCACCAAATCCAATTTGCCATCTGATCTAACTTCTGGAGGCAGTCAAAATGATCCTTAGAATTCTTCCCTACCTTATTCCTGTGCTGAGATACAGGCTGCTCCAACCTGCTGTAAAATGCTTGATTTCGAGAGTGAGCGAAACTAATGAAAACATTGTTGGGGTAAAACCTAAAGGGAAAGACCTAGCACCAAATCCAATTTGCCATCTGATCTAACTTCTGGAGGCAGTCAAAATGATCCTTAGAATTCTTCCCTACCTTATTCCTGTGCTGAGATACAGGCTGCTCCAACCTGCTGTAAAATGCTTGATTTCGAGAGTGAGCGAAACTAATGAAAACATTGTTGGGGTAAAACCTAAAGGGAAAGACCTAGCACCAAATCCAATTTGCCATCTGATCTAACTTCTGGAGGCAGTCAAAATGATCCTTAGAATTCTTCCCTACCTTATTCCTGTGCTGAGATACAGGCTGCTCCAACCTGCTGTAAAATGCTTGATTTCGAGAGTGAGCGAAACTAATGAAAACATTGTTGGGGTAAAACCTAAAGGGAAAGACCTAGCACCAAATCCAATTTGCCATCTGATCTAACTTCTGGACGCAGTCAAAATGAGTATTTGAATTCTTCCCTACCTTATTCCTGTGCTGAGATACAGGCTGCTCCAACCTGCTGTAAAATGCTTGATTTCGAGAGTGAGCGAAACTAATGAAAACATTGTTGGGGTAAAACCTAAAGGGAAAGACCTAGCACCAAATCCAATTTGCCATCTGATCTAACTTCTGGAGGCAGTCAAAATGATCCTTAGAATTCTTCCCTACCTTATTCCTGTGCTGAGATACAGGCTGCTCCAACCTGCTGTAAAATGCTTGATTTCGAGAGTGAGCGAAACTAATGAAAACATTGTTGGGGTAAAACCTAAAGGGAAAGACCTAGCACCAAATCCAATTTGCCATCTGATCTAACTTCTGGAGGCAGTCAAAATGATCCTTAGAATTCTTCCCTACCTTATTCCTGTGCTGAGATACAGGCTGCTCCAACCTGCTGTAAAATGCTTGATTTCGAGAGTGAGCGAAACTAATGAAAACATTGTTGGGGTAAAATCTAAAGGGAAAGACCTAGCACCAAATCCAATTTGCCATCTGATCTAACTTCTGGAGGCAGTCAAAATGATCCTTAGAATTCTTCCCTACCTTATTCCTGTGCTGAGATACAGGCTGCTCCAACCTGCTGTAAAATGCTTGATTTCGAGAGTGAGCGAAACTAATGAAAACATTGTTGGGGTAAAACCTAAAGGGAAAGACCTAGCACCAAATCCAATTTGCCATCTGATCTAACTTCTGGAGGCAGTCAAAATGATCCTTAGAATTCTTCCCTACCTTATTCCTGTGCTGAGATACAGGCTGCTCCAACCTGCTGTAAAATGCTTGATTTCGAGAGTGAGCGAAACTAATGAAAACATTGTTGGGGTAAAACCTAAAGGGAAAGACCTAGCACCAAATCCAATTTGCCATCTGATCTAACTTCTGGAGGCAGTCAAAATGATCCTTAGAATTCTTCCCTACCTTATTCCTGTGCTGAGATACAGGCTGCTCCAACCTGCTGTAAAATGCTTGATTTCGAGAGCGAGCGAAACTAATGAAAACATTGTTGGGGTAAAACCTAAAGGGAAAGACCTAGCACCAAATCCAATTTGCCATCTGATCTAACTTCTGGAGGCAGTCAAAATGATCCTTAGAATTCTTCCCTACCTTATTCCTGTGCTGAGATACAGGCTGCTCCAACCTGCTGTAAAATGCTTGATTTCGAGAGTGAGCGAAACTAATGAAAACATTGTTGGGGTAAAACCTAAAGGGAAAGACCTAGCACCAAATCCAATTTGCCATCTGATCTAACTTCTGGAGGCAGTCAAAATGATCCTTAGAATTCTTCCCTACCTTATTCCTGTGCTGAGATACAGGCTGCTCCAACCTGCTGTAAAATGCTTGATTTCGAGAGTGAGCGAAACTAATGAAAACATTGTTGGGGTAAAACCTAAAGGGAAAGACCTAGCACCAAATCCAATTTGCCATCTGATCTAACTTCTGGAGGCAGTCAAATGATCCTTAGAATTCTTCCCTACCTTATTCCTGTGCTGAGATACAGGCTGCTCCAACCTGCTGTAAAATGCTTGATTTCGAGAGTGAGCGAAACTAATGAAAACATTGTTGGGGTAAAACCTAAAGGGAAAGACCTAGCACCAAATCCAATTTGCCATCTGATCTAACTTCTGGAGGCAGTCAAAATGATCCTTAGAATTCTTCCCTACCTTATTCCTGTGCTGAGATACAGGCTGCTCCAACCTGCTGTAAAATGCTTGATTTCGAGAGTGAGCGAAACTAATGAAAACATTGTTGGGGTAAAACCTAAAGGGAAAGACCTAGCACCAAATCCAATTTGCCATCTGATCTAACTTCTGGAGGCAGTCAAAATGATCCTTAGAATTCTTCCCTACCTTATTCCTGTGCTGAATACAGGCTGCTCCAACCTGCTGTAAAATGCTTGATTTCGAGAGTGAGCGAAACTAATGAAAACATTGTTGGGGTAAAACCTAAAGGGAAAGACCTAGCACCAAATCCAATTTGCCATCTGATCTAACTTCTGGAGGCAGTCAAAATGATCCTTAGAATTCTTCCCTACCTTATTCCTGTGCTGAGATACAGGCTGCTCCAACCTGCTGTAAAATGCTTGATTTCGAGAGTGAGCGAAACTAATGAAAACATTGTTGGGGTAAAACCTAAAGGGAAAGACCTAGCACCAAATCCAATTTGCCATCTGATCTAACTTCTGGAGGCAGTCAAAATGATCCTTAGAATTCTTCCCTACCTTATTCCTGTGCTGAGATACAGGCTGCTCCAACCTGCTGTAAAATGCTTGATTTCGAGAGCGAGCGAAACTAATGAAAACATTGTTGGGGTAAAACCTAAAGGGAAAGACCTAGCACCAAATCCAATTTGCCATCTGATCTAACTTCTGGAGGCAGTCAAAATGATCCTTAGAATTCTTCCCTACCTTATTCCTGTGCTGAGATACAGGCTGCTCCAACCTGCTGTAAAATGCTTGATTTCGAGAGTGAGCGAAACTAATGAAAACATTGTTGGGGTAAAACCTAAAGGGAAAGACCTAGCACCAAATCCAATTTGCCATCTGATCTAACTTCTGGAGGCAGTCAAAATGATCCTTAGAATTCTTTCCCTACCTTATTCCTGTGCTGAGATACAGGCTGCTCCAACCTGCTGTAAAATGCTTGATTTCGAGAGTGAGCGAAACTAATGAAAACATTGTTGGGGTAAAACCTAAAGGGAAAGACCTAGCACCAAATCCAATTTGCCATCTGATCTAACTTCTGGAGGCAGTCAAAATGATCCTTAGAATTCTTCCCTACCTTATTCCTGTGCTGAGATACAGGCTGCTCCAACCTGCTGTAAAATGCTTGATTTCGAGAGTGAGCGAAACTAATGAAAACATTGTTGGGGTAAAACCTAAAGGGAAAGACCTAGCACCAAATCCAATTTGCCATCTGATCTAACTTCTGGAGGCAGTCAAAATGATCCTTAGAATTCTTCCCTACCTTATTCCTGTGCTGAGATACAGGCTGCTCCAACCTGCTGTAAAATGCTTGATTTCGAGAGTGAGCGAAACTAATGAAAACATTGTTGGGGTAAAACCTAAAGGGAAAGACCTAGCACCAAATCCAATTTGCCATCTGATCTAACTTCTGGACGCAGTCAAAATGAGTATTTGAATTCTTCCCTACCTTATTCCTGTGCTGAGATACAGGCTGCTCCAACCTGCTGTAAAATGCTTGATTTCGAGAGTGAGCGAAACTAATGAAAACATTGTTGGGGTAAAACCTAAAGGGAAAGACCTAGCACCAAATCCAATTTGCCATCTGATCTAACTTCTGGAGGCAGTCAAAATGATCCTTAGAATTCTTCCCTACCTTATTCCTGTGCTGAGATACAGGCTGCTCCAACCTGCTGTAAAATGCTTGATTTCGAGAGTGAGCGAAACTAATGAAAACATTGTTGGGGTAAAACCTAAAGGGAAAGACCTAGCACCAAATCCAATTTGCCATCTGATCTAACTTCTGGAGGCAGTCAAAATGATCCTTAGAATTCTTCCCTACCTTATTCCTGTGCTGAGATACAGGCTGCTCCAACCTGCTGTAAAATGCTTGATTTCGAGAGTGAGCGAAACTAATGAAAACATTGTTGGGGTAAAATCTAAAGGGAAAGACCTAGCACCAAATCCAATTTGCCATCTGATCTAACTTCTGGAGGCAGTCAAAATGATCCTTAGAATTCTTCCCTACCTTATTCCTGTGCTGAGATACAGGCTGCTCCAACCTGCTGTAAAATGCTTGATTTCGAGAGTGAGCGAAACTAATGAAAACATTGTTGGGGTAAAACCTAAAGGGAAAGACCTAGCACCAAATCCAATTTGCCATCTGATCTAACTTCTGGAGGCAGTCAAAATGATCCTTAGAATTCTTCCCTACCTTATTCCTGTGCTGAGATACAGGCTGCTCCAACCTGCTGTAAAATGCTTGATTTCGAGAGTGAGCGAAACTAATGAAAACATTGTTGGGGTAAAACCTAAAGGGAAAGACCTAGCACCAAATCCAATTTGCCATCTGATCTAACTTCTGGAGGCAGTCAAAATGATCCTTAGAATTCTTCCCTACCTTATTCCTGTGCTGAGATACAGGCTGCTCCAACCTGCTGTAAAATGCTTGATTTCGAGAGCGAGCGAAACTAATGAAAACATTGTTGGGGTAAAACCTAAAGGGAAAGACCTAGCACCAAATCCAATTTGCCATCTGATCTAACTTCTGGAGGCAGTCAAAATGATCCTTAGAATTCTTCCCTACCTTATTCCTGTGCTGAGATACAGGCTGCTCCAACCTGCTGTAAAATGCTTGATTTCGAGAGTGAGCGAAACTAATGAAAACATTGTTGGGGTAAAACCTAAAGGGAAAGACCTAGCACCAAATCCAATTTGCCATCTGATCTAACTTCTGGAGGCAGTCAAAATGATCCTTAGAATTCTTCCCTACCTTATTCCTGTGCTGAGATACAGGCTGCTCCAACCTGCTGTAAAATGCTTGATTTCGAGAGTGAGCGAAACTAATGAAAACATTGTTGGGGTAAAACCTAAAGGGAAAGACCTAGCACCAAATCCAATTTGCCATCTGATCTAACTTCTGGAGGCAGTCAAAATGATCCTTAGAATTCTTCCCTACCTTATTCCTGTGCTGAGATACAGGCTGCTCCAACCTGCTGTAAAATGCTTGATTTCGAGAGTGAGCGAAACTAATGAAAACATTGTTGGGGTAAAACCTAAAGGGAAAGACCTAGCACCAAATCCAATTTGCCATCTGATCTAACTTCTGGAGGCAGTCAAAATGATCCTTAGAATTCTTCCCTACCTTATTCCTGTGCTGAGATACAGGCTGCTCCAACCTGCTGTAAAATGCTTGATTTCGAGAGTGAGCGAAACTAATGAAAACATTGTTGGGGTAAAACCTAAAGGGAAAGACCTAGCACCAAATCCAATTTGCCATCTGATCTAACTTCTGGAGGCAGTCAAAATGATCCTTAGAATTCTTCCCTACCTTATTCCTGTGCTGAGATACAGGCTGCTCCAACCTGCTGTAAAATGCTTGATTTCGAGAGTGAGCGAAACTAATGAAAACATTGTTGGGGTAAAACCTAAAGGGAAAGACCTAGCACCAAATCCAATTTGCCATCTGATCTAACTTCTGGAGGCAGTCAAAATGATCCTTAGAATTCTTCCCTACCTTATTCCTGTGCTGAGATACAGGCTGCTCCAACCTGCTGTAAAATGCTTGATTTCGAGAGTGAGCGAAACTAATGAAAACATTGTTGGGGTAAAACCTAAAGGGAAAGACCTAGCACCAAATCCAATTTGCCATCTGATCTAACTTCTGGAGGCAGTCAAAATGATCCTTAGAATTCTTCCCTACCTTATTCCTGTGCTGAGATACAGGCTGCTCCAACCTGCTGTAAAATGCTTGATTTCGAGAGCGAGCGAAACTAATGAAAACATTGTTGGGGTAAAACCTAAAGGGAAAGACCTAGCACCAAATCCAATTTGCCATCTGATCTAACTTCTGGAGGCAGTCAAAATGATCCTTAGAATTCTTCCCTACCTTATTCCTGTGCTGAGATACAGGCTGCTCCAACCTGCTGTAAAATGCTTGATTTCGAGAGTGAGCGAAACTAATGAAAACATTGTTGGGGTAAAACCTAAAGGGAAAGACCTAGCACCAAATCCAATTTGCCATCTGATCTAACTTCTGGAGGCAGTCAAAATGATCCTTAGAATTCTTCCCTACCTTATTCCTGTGCTGAGATACAGGCTGCTCCAACCTGCTGTAAAATGCTTGATTTCGAGAGTGAGCGAAACTAATGAAAACATTGTTGGGGTAAAACCTAAAGGGAAAGACCTAGCACCAAATCCAATTTGCCATCTGATCTAACTTCTGGAGGCAGTCAAAATGATCCTTAGAATTCTTCCCTACCTTATTCCTGTGCTGAGATACAGGCTGCTCCAACCTGCTGTAAAATGCTTGATTTCGAGAGTGAGCGAAACTAATGAAAACATTGTTGGGGTAAAACCTAAAGGGAAAGACCTAGCACCAAATCCAATTTGCCATCTGATCTAACTTCTGGAGGCAGTCAAAATGATCCTTAGAATTCTTCCCTACCTTATTCCTGTGCTGAGATACAGGCTGCTCCAACCTGCTGTAAAATGCTTGATTTCGAGAGTGAGCGAAACTAATGAAAACATTGTTGGGGTAAAACCTAAAGGGAAAGACCTAGCACCAAATCCAATTTGCCATCTGATCTAACTTCTGGAGGCAGTCAAAATGAGTATTTGAATTCTTCCCTACCTTATTCCTGTGCTGAGATACAGGCTGCTCCAACCTGCTGTAAAATGCTTGATTTCGAGAGTGAGCGAAACTAATGAAAACATTGTTGGGGTAAAACCTAAAGGGAAAGACCTAGCACCAAATCCAATTTGCCATCTGATCTAACTTCTGGAGGCAGTCAAAATGATCCTTAGAATTCTTCCCTACCTTATTCCTGTGCTGAGATACAGGCTGCTCCAACCTGCTGTAAAATGCTTGATTTCGAGAGTGAGCGAAACTAATGAAAACATTGTTGGGGTAAAACCTAAAGGGAAAGACCTAGCACCAAATCCAATTTGCCATCTGATCTAACTTCTGGAGGCAGTCAAAATGATCCTTAGAATTCTTCCCTACCTTATTCCTGTGCTGAGATACAGGCTGCTCCAACCTGCTGTAAAATGCTTGATTTCGAGAGTGAGCGAAACTAATGAAAACATTGTTGGGGTAAAATCTAAAGGGAAAGACCTAGCACCAAATCCAATTTGCCATCTGATCTAACTTCTGGAGGCAGTCAAAATGATCCTTAGAATTCTTCCCTACCTTATTCCTGTGCTGAGATACAGGCTGCTCCAACCTGCTGTAAAATGCTTGATTTCGAGAGTGAGCGAAACTAATGAAAACATTGTTGGGGTAAAACCTAAAGGGAAAGACCTAGCACCAAATCCAATTTGCCATCTGATCTAACTTCTGGAGGCAGTCAAAATGATCCTTAGAATTCTTCCCTACCTTATTCCTGTGCTGAGATACAGGCTGCTCCAACCTGCTGTAAAATGCTTGATTTCGAGAGTGAGCGAAACTAATGAAAACATTGTTGGGGTAAAACCTAAAGGGAAAGACCTAGCACCAAATCCAATTTGCCATCTGATCTAACTTCTGGAGGCAGTCAAAATGATCCTTAGAATTCTTCCCTACCTTATTCCTGTGCTGAGATACAGGCTGCTCCAACCTGCTGTAAAATGCTTGATTTCGAGAGCGAGCGAAACTAATGAAAACATTGTTGGGGTAAAACCTAAAGGGAAAGACCTAGCACCAAATCCAATTTGCCATCTGATCTAACTTCTGGAGGCAGTCAAAATGATCCTTAGAATTCTTCCCTACCTTATTCCTGTGCTGAGATACAGGCTGCTCCAACCTGCTGTAAAATGCTTGATTTCGAGAGTGAGCGAAACTAATGAAAACATTGTTGGGGTAAAACCTAAAGGGAAAGACCTAGCACCAAATCCAATTTGCCATCTGATCTAACTTCTGGAGGCAGTCAAAATGATCCTTAGAATTCTTCCCTACCTTATTCCTGTGCTGAGATACAGGCTGCTCCAACCTGCTGTAAAATGCTTGATTTCGAGAGTGAGCGAAACTAATGAAAACATTGTTGGGGTAAAACCTAAAGGGAAAGACCTAGCACCAAATCCAATTTGCCATCTGATCTAACTTCTGGAGGCAGTCAAAATGATCCTTAGAATTCTTCCCTACCTTATTCCTGTGCTGAGATACAGGCTGCTCCAACCTGCTGTAAAATGCTTGATTTCGAGAGTGAGCGAAACTAATGAAAACATTGTTGGGGTAAAACCTAAAGGGAAAGACCTAGCACCAAATCCAATTTGCCATCTGATCTAACTTCTGGACGCAGTCAAAATGAGTATTTGAATTCTTCCCTACCTTATTCCTGTGCTGAGATACAGGCTGCTCCAACCTGCTGTAAAATGCTTGATTTCGAGAGCGAGCGAAACTAATGAAAACATTGTTGGGGTAAAACCTAAAGGGAAAGACCTAGCACCAAATCCAATTTGCCATCTGATCTAACTTCTGGAGGCAGTCAAAATGATCCTTAGAATTCTTCCCTACCTTATTCCTGTGCTGAGATACAGGCTGCTCCAACCTGCTGTAAAATGCTTGATTTCGAGAGTGAGCGAAACTAATGAAAACATTGTTGGGGTAAAACCTAAAGGGAAAGACCTAGCACCAAATCCAATTTGCCATCTGATCTAACTTCTGGAGGCAGTCAAAATGATCCTTAGAATTCTTCCCTACCTTATTCCTGTGCTGAGATACAGGCTGCTCCAACCTGCTGTAAAATGCTTGATTTCGAGAGTGAGCGAAACTAATGAAAACATTGTTGGGGTAAAACCTAAAGGGAAAGACCTAGCACCAAATCCAATTTGCCATCTGATCTAACTTCTGGAGGCAGTCAAAATGATCCTTAGAATTCTTCCTACCTTATTCCTGTGCTGAGATACAGGCTGCTCCAACCTGCTGTAAAATGCTTGATTTCGAGAGTGAGCGAAACTAATGAAAACATTGTTGGGGTAAAACCTAAAGGGAAAGACCTAGCACCAAATCCAATTTGCCATCTGATCTAACTTCTGGAGGCAGTCAAAATGATCCTTAGAATTCTTCCCTACCTTATTCCTGTGCTGAGATACAGGCTGCTCCAACCTGCTGTAAAATGCTTGATTTCGAGAGTGAGCGAAACTAATGAAAACATTGTTGGGGTAAAACCTAAAGGGAAAGACCTAGCACCAAATCCAATTTGCCATCTGATCTAACTTCTGGACGCAGTCAAAATGAGTATTTGAATTCTTCCCTACCTTATTCCTGTGCTGAGATACAGGCTGCTCCAACCTGCTGTAAAATGCTTGATTTCGAGAGCGAGCGAAACTAATGAAAACATTGTTGGGGTAAAACCTAAAGGGAAAGACCTAGCACCAAATCCAATTTGCCATCTGATCTAACTTCTGGAGGCAGTCAAAATGAGTATTTGAATTCTTCCCTACCTTATTCCTGTGCTGAGATACAGGCTGCTCCAACCTGCTGTAAAATGCTTGATTTTGAGAGTGAGCGAAACTAATGAAAACATTGTTGGGGTAAAACCTAAAGGGAAAGACCTAGCACCAAATCCAATTTGCCATCTGATCTAACTTCTGGAGGCAGTCAAAATGAGTATTTGAATTCTTCCCTACCTTATTCCTGTGCTGAGATACAGGCTGCTCCAACCTGCTGTAAAATGCTTGATTTCGAGAGTGAGCGAAACTAATGAAAACATTGTTGGGGTAAAACCTAAAGGGAAAGACCTAGCACCAAATCCAATTTGCCATCTGATCTAACTTCTGGAGGCAGTCAAAATGATCCTTAGAATTCTTCCCTACCTTATTCCTGTGCTGAGATACAGGCTGCTCCAACCTGCTGTAAAATGCTTGATTTCGAGAGTGAGCGAAACTAATGAAAACATTGTTGGGGGTAAAACCTAAAGGGAAAGACCTAGCACCAAATCCAATTTGCCATCTGATCTAACTTCTGGAGGCAGTCAAAATGATCCTTAGAATTCTTCCCTACCTTATTCCTGTGCTGAGATACAGGCTGCTCCAACCTGCTGTAAAATGCTTGATTTCGAGAGTGAGCGAAACTAATGAAAACATTGTTGGGGTAAAACCTAAAGGGAAAGACCTAGCACCAAATCCAATTTGCCATCTGATCTAACTTCTGGAGGCAGTCAAAATGATCCTTAGAATTCTTCCCTACCTTATTCCTGTGCTGAGATACAGGCTGCTCCAACCTGCTGTAAAATGCTTGATTTCGAGAGTGAGCGAAACTAATGAAAACATTGTTGGGGTAAAACCTAAAGGGAAAGACCTAGCACCAAATCCAATTTGCCATCTGATCTAACTTCTGGAGGCAGTCAAAATGATCCTTAGAATTCTTCCCTACCTTATTCCTGTGCTGAGATACAGGCTGCTCCAACCTGCTGTAAAATGCTTGATTTCGAGAGTGAGCGAAACTAATGAAAACATTGTTGGGGTAAAACCTAAAGGGAAAGACCTAGCACCAAATCCAATTTGCCATCTGATCTAACTTCTGGAGCCAGTCAAAATGAGTATTTGAATTCTTCCCTACCTTATTCCTGTGCTGAGATACAGGCTGCTCCAACCTGCTGTAAAATGCTTGATTTCGAGAGTGAGCGAAACTAATGAAAACATTGTTGGGGTAAAACCTAAAGGGAAAGACCTAGCACCAAATCCAATTTGCCATCTGATCTAACTTCTGGAGGCAGTCAAAATGATCCTTAGAATTCTTCCCTACCTTATTCCTGTGCTGAGATACAGGCTGCTCCAACCTGCTGTAAAATGCTTGATTTCGAGAGTGAGCGAAACTAATGAAAACATTGTTGGGGTAAAACCTAAAGGGAAAGACCTAGCACCAAATCCAATTTGCCATCTGATCTAACTTCTGGAGGCAGTCAAAATGATCCTTAGAATTCTTCCCTACCTTATTCCTGTGCTGAGATACAGGCTGCTCCAACCTGCTGTAAAATGCTTGATTTCGAGAGTGAGCGAAACTAATGAAAACATTGTTGGGGGTAAAACCTAAAGGGAAAGACCTAGCACCAAATCCAATTTGCCATCTGATCTAACTTCTGGAGGCAGTCAAAATGAGTATTTGAATTCTTCCCTACCTTATTCCTGTGCTGAGATACAGGCTGCTCCAACCTGCTGTAAAATGCTTGATTTCGAGAGTGAGCGAAACTAATGAAAACATTGTTGGGGTAAAACCTAAAGGGAAAGACCTAGCACCAAATCCAATTTGCCATCTGATCTAACTTCTGGAGGCAGTCAAAATGATCCTTAGAATTCTTCCCTACCTTATTCCTGTGCTGAGATACAGGCTGCTCCAACATGCTGTAAAATGCTTGATTTCGAGAGTGAGCGAAACTAATGAAAACATTGTTGGGGTAAAACCTAAAGGGAAAGACCTAGCACCAAATCCAATTTGCCATCTGATCTAACTTCTGGAGGCAGTCAAAATGAGTATTTGAATTCTTCCCTACCTTATTCCTGTGCTGAGATACAGGCTGCTCCAACCTGCTGTAAAATGCTTGATTTCGAGAGTGAGCGAAACTAATGAAAACATTGTTGGGGTAAAACCTAAAGGGAAAGACCTAGCACCAAATCCAATTTGCCATCTGATCTAACTTCTGGAGGCAGTCAAAATGATCCTTAGAATTCTTCCCTACCTTATTCCTGTGCTGAGATACAGGCTGCTCCAACCTGCTGTAAAATGCTTGATTTCGAGAGTGAGCGAAACTAATGAAAACATTGTTGGGGGTAAAACCTAAAGGGAAAGACCTAGCACCAAATCCAATTTGCCATCTGATCTAACTTCTGGAGGCAGTCAAAATGATCCTTAGAATTCTTCCCTACCTTATTCCTGTGCTGAGATTACAGGCTGCTCCAACCTGCTGTAAAATGCTTGATTTCCAGAGTGAGCGAAACTAATGAAAACATTGTTGGGGTAAAACCTAAAGGGAAAGACCTAGCACCAAATCCAATTTGCCATCTGATCTAACTTCTGGAGGCAGTCAAAATGATCCTTAGAATTCTTCCCTACCTTATTCCTGTGCTGAGATACAGGCTGCTCCAACCTGCTGTAAAATGCTTGATTTCGAGAGTGAGCGAAACTAATGAAAACATTGTTGGGGTAAAACCTAAAGGGAAAGACCTAGCACCAAATCCAATTTGCCATCTGATCTAACTTCTGGAGGCAGTCAAAATGAGTATTTGAATTCTTCCCTACCTTATTCCTGTGCTGAGATACAGGCTGCTCCAACCTGCTGTAAAATGCTTGATTTTGAGAGTGAGCGAAACTAATGAAAACATTGTTGGGGTAAAACCTAAAGGGAAAGACCTAGCACCAAATCCAATTTGCCATCTGATCTAACTTCTGGAGGCAGTCAAAATGAGTATTTGAATTCTTCCCTACCTTATTCCTGTGCTGAGATACAGGCTGCTCCAACCTGCTGTAAAATGCTTGATTTCGAGAGTGAGCGAAACTAATGAAAACATTGTTGGGGTAAAACCTAAAGGGAAAGACCTAGCACCAAATCCAATTTGCCATCTGATCTAACTTCTGGAGGCAGTCAAAATGATCCTTAGAATTCTTCCCTACCTTATTCCTGTGCTGAGATACAGGCTGCTCCAACCTGCTGTAAAATGCTTGATTTCGAGAGTGAGCGAAACTAATGAAAACATTGTTGGGGTAAAACCTAAAGGGAAAGACCTAGCACCAAATCCAATTTGCCATCTGATCTAACTTCTGGAGGCAGTCAAAATGATCCTTAGAATTCTTCCCTACCTTATTCCTGTGCTGAGATACAGGCTGCTCCAACCTGCTGTAAAATGCTTGATTTCGAGAGTGAGCGAAACTAATGAAAACATTGTTGGGGTAAAACCTAAAGGGAAAGACCTAGCACCAAATCCAATTTGCCATCTGATCTAACTTCTGGAGGCAGTCAAAATGATCCTTAGAATTCTTCCCTACCTTATTCCTGTGCTGAGATACAGGCTGCTCCAACCTGCTGTAAAATGCTTGATTTCGAGAGTGAGCGAAACTAATGAAAACATTGTTGGGGTAAAACCTAAAGGGAAAGACCTAGCACCAAATCCAATTTGCCATCTGATCTAACTTCTGGAGGCAGTCAAAATGAGTATTTGAATTCTTCCCTACCTTATTCCTGTGCTGAGATACAGGCTGCTCCAACCTGCTGTAAAATGCTTGATTTCGAGAGTGAGCGAAACTAATGAAAACATTGTTGGGGTAAAACCTAAAGGGAAAGACCTAGCACCAAATCCAATTTGCCATCTGATCTAACTTCTGGAGGCAGTCAAAATGATCCTTAGAATTCTTCCCTACCTTATTCCTGTGCTGAGATACAGGCTGCTCCAACCTGCTGTAAAATGCTTGATTTCCAGAGTGAGCGAAACTAATGAAAACATTGTTGGGGTAAAACCTAAAGGGAAAGACCTAGCACCAAATCCAATTTGCCATCTGATCTAACTTCTGGAGGCAGTCAAAATGATCCTTAGAATTCTTCCCTACCTTATTCCTGTGCTGAGATACAGGCTGCTCCAACCTGCTGTAAAATGCTTGATTTCGAGAGTGAGCGAAACTAATGAAAACATTGTTGGGGTAAAACCTAAAGGGAAAGACCTAGCACCAAATCCAATTTGCCATCTGATCTAACTTCTGGAGGCAGTCAAAATGATCCTTAGAATTCTTCCCTACCTTATTCCTGTGCTGAGATACAGGCTGCTCCAACCTGCTGTAAAATGCTTGATTTCGAGAGTGAGCGAAACTAATGAAAAACATTGTTGGGGTAAAACCTAAAGGGAAAGACCTAGCACCAAATCCAATTTGCCATCTGATCTAACTTCTGGAGGCAGTCAAAATGATCCTTAGAATTCTTCCCTACCTTATTCCTGTGCTGAGATACAGGCTGCTCCAACCTGCTGTAAAATGCTTGATTTCGAGAGTGAGCGAAACTAATGAAAACATTGTTGGGGTAAAACCTAAAGTGCCATCTGATCTAACTTCTGGAGGCAGTCAAAATGATCCTTAGAATTCTTCCCTACCTTATTCCTGTGCTGAGATACAGGCTGCTCCAACCTGCTGTAAAATGCTTGATTTCGAGAGTGAGCGAAACTAATGAAAACATTGTTGGGGTAAAACCTAAAGGGAAAGACTTAGCACCAAATCCAATTTGCCATCTGATCTAACTTCTGGAGGCAGTCAAAATGATCCTTAGAATTCTTCCCTACCTTATTCCTGTGCTGAGATACAGGCTGCTCCAACCTGCTGTAAAATGCTTGATTTCGAGAGTGAGCGAAACTAATGAAAACATTGTTGGGGTAAAACCTAAAGGGAAAGACCTAGCACCAAATCCAATTTGCCATCTGATCTAACTTCTGGACGCAGTCAAAATGAGTATTTGAATTCTTCCCTACCTTATTCCTGTGCTGAGATACAGGCTGCTCCAACCTGCTGTAAAATGCTTGATTTCAAGAGCGAGCGAAACTAATGAAAACATTGTTGGGGTAAAACCTAAAGGGAAAGACCTAGCACCAAATCCAATTTGCCATCTGATCTAACTTCTGGAGGCAGTCAAAATGAGTATTTGAATTCTTCCCTACCTTATTCCTGTGCTGAGATACAGGCTGCTCCAACCTGCTGTAAAATGCTTGATTTCGAGAGTGAGCGAAACTAATGAAAACATTGTTGGGGTAAAACCTAAAGGGAAAGACCTAGCACCAAATCCAATTTGCCATCTGATCTAACTTCTGCAGGCAGTCAAAATGAGTATTTGAATTCTTCCCTACCTTATTCCTGTGCTGAGATACAGGCTGCTCCAACCTGCTGTAAAATGCTTGATTTCGAGAGTGAGCGAAACTAATGAAAACATTGTTGGGGGTAAAACCTAAAGGGAAAGACCTAGCACCAAATCCAATTTGCCATCTGATCTAACTTCTGGAGGCAGTCAAAATGATCCTTAGAATTCTTCCCTACCTTATTCCTGTGCTGAGATACAGGCTGCTCCAACCTGCTGTAAAATGCTTGATTTCGAGAGTGAGCGAAACTAATGAAAACATTGTTGGGGTAAAACCTAAAGGGAAAGACCTAGCACCAAATCCAATTTGCCATCTGATCTAACTTCTGGAGGCAGTCAAAATGATCCTTAGAATTCTTCCCTACCTTATTCCTGTGCTGAGATACAGGCTGCTCCAACCTGCTGTAAAATGCTTGATTTCGAGAGTGAGCGAAACTAATGAAAACATTGTTGGGGTAAAACCTAAAGGGAAAGACCTAGCACCAAATCCAATTTGCCATCTGATCTAACTTCTGGAGGCAGTCAAAATGATCCTTAGAATTCTTCCCTACCTTATTCCTGTGCTGAGATACAGGCTGCTCCAACCTGCTGTAAAATGCTTGATTTCGAGAGTGAGCGAAACTAATGAAAAACATTGTTGGGGTAAAACCTAAAGGGAAAGACCTAGCACCAAATCCAATTTGCCATCTGATCTAACTTCTGGAGGCAGTCAAAATGATCCTTAGAATTCTTCCCTACCTTATTCCTGTGCTGAGATACAGGCTGCTCCAACCTGCTGTAAAATGCTTGATTTCGAGAGTGAGCGAAACTAATTGAAAACATTGTTGGGGTAAAACCTAAAGGGAAAGACCTAGCACCAAATCCAATTTGCCATCTGATCTAACTTCTGGAGGCAGTCAAAATGATCCTTAGAATTCTTCCCTACCTTATTCCTGTGCTGAGATACAGGCTGCTCCAACCTGCTGTAAAATGCTTGATTTCGAGAGTGAGCGAAACTAATGAAAACATTGTTGGGGTAAAACCTAAAGGGAAAGACCTAGCACCAAATCCAATTTGCCATCTGATCTAACTTCTGGAGGCAGTCAAAATGATCCTTAGAATTCTTCCCTACCTTATTCCTGTGCTGAGATACAGGCTGCTCCAACCTGCTGTAAAATGCTTGATTTCGAGAGTGAGCGAAACTAATGAAAACATTGTTGGGGTAAAACCTAAAGGGAAAGACCTAGCACCAAATCCAATTTGCCATCTGATCTAACTTCTGGAGGCAGTCAAAATGATCCTTAGAATTCTTCCCTACCTTATTCCTGTGCTGAGATACAGGCTGCTCCAACCTGCTGTAAAATGCTTGATTTCGAGAGTGAGCGAAACTAATGAAAACATTGTTGGGGTAAAACCTAAAGGGAAAGACCTTAGCACCCAAATCCAATTTGCCATCTGATCTAACTTCTGGAGGCAGTCAAAATGATCCTTAGAATTCTTCCCTACCTTATTCCTGTGCTGAGATACAGGCTGCTCCAACCTGCTGTAAAATGCTTGATTTCGAGAGTGAGTGAAACTAATGAAAACATTGTTGGGGTAAAACCTAAAGGGAAAGACCTAGCACCAAATCCAATTTTGCCATCTGATCTAACTTCTGGAGGCAGTCAAAATGAGTATTTGAATTCTTCCCTACCTTATTCCTGTGCTGAGATACAGGCTGCTCCAACCTGCTGTAAAATGCTTGATTTCGAGAGCGAGCGAAAACTAATGAAAACATTGTTGGGGTAAAAACCTAAAGGGAAAGACCTAGCACCAAATCCAATTTGCCATCTGATCTAACTTCTGGAGGCAGTCAAAATGATCCTTAGAATTCTTTCCCTACCTTATTCCTGTGCTGAGATACAGGCTGCTCCAACCTGCTGTAAAATGCTTGATTTCGAGAGTGAGCGAAACTAATGAAAACATTGTTGGGGTAAAACCTAAAGGGAAAGACCTAGCACCAAATCCAATTTGCCATCTGATCTAACTTCTGGAGGCAGTCAAAATGATCCTTAGAATTCTTCCCTACCTTATTCCTGTGCTGAGATACAGGCTGCTCCAACCTGCTGTAAAAATGCTTGATTTCGAGAGTGAGCGAAACTAATGAAAACATTGTTGGGGTAAAACCTAAAGGGAAAGACCTAGCACCAAATCCAATTTGCCATCTGATCTAACTTCTGGAGGCAGTCAAAATGATCCTTAGAATTCTTCCCTACCTTATTCCTGTGCTGAGATACAGGCTGCTCCAACCTGCTGTAAAATGCTTGATTTCCAGAGTGAGCGAAACTAATGAAAAACATTGTTGGGGGTAAAACCTAAAGGGAAAGACCTAGCACCAAATCCAATTTGCCATCTGATCTAACTTCTGGAGGCAGTCAAAATGAGTATTTGAATTCTTCCCTACCTTATTCCTGTGCTGAGATACAGGCTGCTCCAACCTGCTGTAAAATGCTTGATTTCGAGAGTGAGCGAAACTAATGAAAACATTGTTGGGGTAAAACCTAAAGGGAAAGACCTAGCACCAAATCCAATTTGCCATCTGATCTAACTTCTGGAGGCAGTCAAAATGATCCTTAGAATTCTTCCCTACCTTATTCCTGTGCTGAGATACAGGCTGCTCCAACCTGCTGTAAAATGCTTGATTTCCAGAGTGAGCGAAACTAATGAAAACATTGTTGGGGTAAAAACCTAAAGGGAAAGACCTAGCACCCAAATCCAATTTGCCATCTGATCTAACTTCTGGAGGCAGTCAAAATGATCCTTAGAATTCTTCCCTACCTTATTCCTGTGCTGAGATACAGGCTGCTCCAACCTGCTGTAAAATGCTTGATTTCGAGAGTGAGCGAAACTAATGAAAACATTGTTGGGGTAAAACCTAAAGGGAAAGACCTAGCACCAAATCCAATTTGCCATCTGATCTAACTTCTGGAGGCAGTCAAAATGAGTATTTGAATTCTTCCCTACCTTATTCCTGTGCTGAGATACAGGCTGCTCCAACCTGCTGTAAAATGCTTGATTTCGAGAGTGAGCGAAACTAATGAAAACATTGTTGGGGTAAAACCTAAAGGGAAAGACCTAGCACCAAATTCCAATTTGCCATCTGATCTAACTTCTGGAGGCAGTCAAAATGATCCTTAGAATTCTTCCCTACCTTATTCCTGTGCTGAGATACAGGCTGCTCCAACCTGCTGTAAAATGCTTGATTTCGAGAGTGAGCGAAACTAATGAAAAACATTGTTGGGGTAAAACCTAAAGGGAAAGACCTAGCACCAAATCCAATTTGCCATCTGATCTAACTTCTGGAGGCAGTCAAAATGATCCTTAGAATTCTTCCCTACCTTATTCCTGTGCTGAGATACAGGCTGCTCCAACCTGCTGTAAAATGCTTGATTTCGAGAGTGAGCGAAACTAATGAAAACATTGTTGGGGTAAAACCTAAAGGGAAAGACCTAGCACCAAATCCAATTTGCCATCTGATCTAACTTCTGGAGGCAGTCAAAATGATCCTTAGAATTCTTCCCTACCTTATTCCTGTGCTGAGATACAGGCTGCTCCAACCCTGCTGTAAAATGCTTGATTTCGAGAGTGAGCGAAACTAATGAAAACATTGTTGGGGTAAAACCTAAAGGGAAAGACCTAGCACCAAATCCAATTTGCCATCTGATCTAACTTCTGGAGGCAGTCAAAATGATCCTTAGAATTCTTCCCTACCTTATTCCTGTGCTGAGATACAGGCTGCTCCAACCTGCTGTAAAATGCTTGATTTCGAGAGTGAGCAAAACTAATGAAAACATTGTTGGGGTAAAACCTAAAGGGAAAGACCTAGCACCAAATCCAATTTGCCATCTGATCTAACTTCTGGAGGCAGTCAAAATGATCCTTAGAATTCTTCCCTACCTTATTCCTGTGCTGAGATACAGGCTGCTCCAACCTGCTGTAAAATGCTTGATTTCGAGAGTGAGCGAAACTAATGAAAACATTGTTGGGGTAAAACCTAAAGGGAAAGACCTAGCACCAAATCCAATTTGCCATCTGATCTAACTTCTGGAGGCAGTCAAAATGATCCTTAGAATTCTTCCCTACCTTATTCCTGTGCTGAGATACAGGCTGCTCCAACCTGCTGTAAAAATGCTTGATTTCGAGAGTGAGCGAAACTAATGAAAACATTGTTGGGGTAAAACCTAAAGGGAAAGACCTAGCACCAAATCCAATTTGCCATCTGATCTAACTTCTGGAGGCAGTCAAAATTGATCCTTAGAATTCTTCCCTACCTTATTCCTGTGCTGAGATACAGGCTGCTCCAACCTGCTGTAAAATGCTTGATTTCGAGAGTGAGCAAAACTAATGAAAACATTGTTGGGGGTAAAACCTAAAGGGAAAGACCTAGCACCAAATCCAATTTGCCATCTGATCTAACTTCTGGAGGCAGTCAAAATGATCCTTAGAATTCTTCCCTACCTTATTCCTGTGCTGAGATACAGGCTGCTCCAACCTGCTGTAAAATGCTTGATTTCGAGAGTGAGCGAAACTAATGAAAACATTGTTGGGGTAAAACCTAAAGGGAAAGACCTAGCACCAAATCCAATTTGCCATCTGATCTAACTTCTGGAGGCAGTCAAAATGAGTATTTGAATTCTTCCCCTACCTTATTCCTGTGCTGAGATACAGGCTGCTCCAACCTGCTGTAAAATGCTTGATTTCGAGAGTGAGCGAAACTAATGAAAACATTGTTGGGGTAAAACCTAAAGGGAAAGACCTAGCACCAAATCCAATTTGCCATCTGATCTAACTTCTGGAGGCAGTCAAAATGAGTATTTGAATTCTTCCCTACCCTTATTCCTGTGCTGAGATACAGGCTGCTCCAACCTGCTGTAAAATGCTTGATTTCGAGAGTGAGCGAAACTAATGAAAACATTGTTGGGGTAAAACCTAAAGGGAAAGACCTAGCACCAAATCCAATTTGCCATCTGATCTAACTTCTGGAGGCAGTCAAAATGATCCTTAGAATTCTTCCCTACCTTATTCCTGTGCTGAGATACAGGCTGCTCCAACCTGCTGTAAAATGCTTGATTTCCAGAGTGAGCGAAACTAATGAAAACATTGTTGGGGTAAAACCTAAAGGGAAAGACCTAGCACCAAATCCAATTTGCCATCTGATCTAACTTCTGGAGGCAGTCAAAATGATCCTTAGAATTCTTCCCTACCTTATTCCTGTGCTGAGATACAGGCTGCTCCAACCTGCTGTAAAATGCTTGATTTCGAGAGTGAGCGAAACTAATGAAAACATTGTTGGGGTAAAACCTAAAGGGAAAGACCTAGCACCAAATCCAATTTGCCATCTGATCTAACTTCTGGAGGCAGTCAAAATGAGTATTTGAATTCTTCCCTACCTTATTCCTGTGCTGAGATACAGGCTGCTCCAACCTGCTGTAAAATGCTTGATTTCGAGAGTGAGCGAAACTAATGAAAACATTGTTGGGGTAAAACCTAAAGGGAAAGACCTAGCACCCAAATCCAATTTGCCATCTGATCTAACTTCTGGAGGCAGTCAAAATGATCCTTAGAATTCTTCCCTACCTTATTCCTGTGCTGAGATACAGGCTGCTCCAACCTGCTGTAAAATGCTTGATTTCGAGAGTGAGGCGAAACTAATGAAAACATTGTTGGGGTAAAACCTAAAGGGAAAGACCTAGCACCAAATCCCAATTTGCCATCTGATCTAACTTCTGGAGGCAGTCAAAATGATCCTTAGAATTCTTCCCTACCTTATTCCTGTGCTGAGATACAGGCTGCTCCAACCTGCTGTAAAATGCTTGATTTCGAGAGTGAGCGAAACTAATGAAAACATTGTTGGGGTAAAACCTAAAGGGAAAGACCTAGCACCAAATCCAATTTGCCATCTGATCTAACTTCTGGAGGCAGTCAAAATGATCCTTAGAATTCTTCCCTACCTTATTCCTGTGCTGAGATACAGGCTGCTCCAACCTGCTGTAAAATGCTTGATTTCGAGAGTGAGCGAAACTAATGAAAACATTGTTGGGGTAAAACCTAAAGGGAAAGACCTAGCACCAAATCCAATTTGCCATCTGATCTAACTTCTGGAGGCAGTCAAAATGATCCTTAGAATTCTTCCCTACCTTATTCCTGTGCTGAGATACAGGCTGCTCCAACCTGCTGTAAAATGCTTGATTTCGAGAGTGAGCAAAACTAATGAAAACATTGTTGGGGTATAAACCTAAAGGGAAAGACCTAGCACCAAATCCAATTTGCCATCTGATCTAACTTCTGGAGGCAGTCAAAATGATCCTTAGAATTCTTCCCTACCTTATTCCTGTGCTGAGATACAGGCTGCTCCAACCTGCTGTAAAATGCTTGATTTCGAGAGTGAGCGAAACTAATGAAAACATTGTTGGGGTAAAACCTAAAGGGAAAGACCTAGCACCAAATCCAATTTGCCATCTGATCTAACTTCTGGAGGCAGTCAAAATGATCCTTAGAATTCTTCCCTACCTTATTCCTGTGCTGAGATACAGGCTGCTCCAACCTGCTGTAAAATGCTTGATTTCGAGAGTGAGCGAAACTAATGAAAACATTGTTGGGGTAAAACCTAAAGGGAAAGACCTAGCACCAAATCCAATTTGCCATCTGATCTAACTTCTGGAGGCAGTCAAAATGATCCTTAGAATTCTTCCCTACCTTATTCCTGTGCTGAGATACAGGCTGCTCCAACCTGCTGTAAAATGCTTGATTTCGAGAGTGAGCAAAACTAATGAAAACATTGTTGGGGTAAAACCTAAAGGGAAAGACCTAGCACCAAATCCAATTTGCCATCTGATCTAACTTCTGGAGGCAGTCAAAATGATCCTTAGAATTCTTCCCTACCTTATTCCTGTGCTGAGATACAGGCTGCTCCAACCTGCTGTAAAATGCTTGATTTCGAGAGTGAGCGAAACTAATGAAAACATTGTTGGGGTAAAACCTAAAGGGAAAGACCTAGCACCAAATCCAATTTGCCATCTGATCTAACTTCTGGAGGCAGTCAAAATGAGTATTTGAATTCTTCCCTACCTTATTCCTGTGCTGAGATACAGGCTGCTCCAACCTGCTGTAAAATGCTTGATTTCGAGAGTGAGCGAAACTAATGAAAACATTGTTGGGGTAAAACCTAAAGGGAAAGACCTAGCACCAAATCCAATTTGCCATCTGATCTAACTTCTGGAGGCAGTCAAAATGAGTATTTGAATTCTTCCCTACCTTATTCCTGTGCTGAGATACAGGCTGCTCCAACCTGCTGTAAAATGCTTGATTTCGAGAGTGAGCGAAACTAATGAAAACATTGTTGGGGTAAAACCTAAAGGGAAAGACCTAGCACCAAATCCAATTTGCCATCTGATCTAACTTCTGGAGGCAGTCAAAATGATCCTTAGAATTCTTCCCTACCTTATTCCTGTGCTGAGATACAGGCTGCTCCAACCTGCTGTAAAATGCTTGATTTCCAGAGTGAGCGAAACTAATGAAAACATTGTTGGGGTAAAACCTAAAGGGAAAGACCTAGCACCAAATCCAATTTGCCATCTGATCTAACTTCTGGAGGCAGTCAAAATGATCCTTAGAATTCTTCCCTACCTTATTCCTGTGCTGAGATACAGGCTGCTCCAACCTGCTGTAAAATGCTTGATTTCGAGAGTGAGCGAAACTAATGAAAACATTGTTGGGGTAAAACCTAAAGGGAAAGACCTAGCACCAAATCCAATTTGCCATCTGATCTAACTTCTGGAGGCAGTCAAAATGATCCTTAGAATTCTTCCCTACCTTATTCCTGTGCTGAGATACAGGCTGCTCCAACCTGCTGTAAAATGCTTGATTTTGAGAGTGAGCGAAACTAATGAAAACATTGTTGGGGTAAAACCTAAAGGGAAAGACCTAGCACCAAATCCAATTTGCCATCTGATCTAACTTCTGGAGGCAGTCAAAATGATCCTTAGAATTCTTCCCTACCTTATTCCTGTGCTGAGATACAGGCTACTCCAACCTGCTGTAAAATGCTTGATTTCGAGAGTGAGCAAAACTAATGAAAACATTGTTGGGGTAAAACCTAAAGGGAAAGACCTAGCACCAAATCCAATTTGCCATCTGATCTAACTTCTGGAGGCAGTCAAAATGATCCTTAGAATTCTTCCCTACCTTATTCCTGTGCTGAGATACAGGCTGCTCCAACCTGCTGTAAAATGCTTGATTTCGAGAGTGAGCGAAACTAATGAAAACATTGTTGGGGTAAAACCTAAAGGGAAAGACCTAGCACCAAATCCAATTTGCCATCTGATCTAACTTCTGGAGGCAGTCAAAATGAGTATTTGAATTCTTCCCTACCTTATTCCTGTGCTGAGATACAGGCTGCTCCAACCTGCTGTAAAATGCTTGATTTCGAGAGTGAGCGAAACTAATGAAAACATTGTTGGGGTAAAACCTAAAGGGAAAGACCTAGCACCAAATCCAATTTGCCATCTGATCTAACTTCTGCAGGCAGTCAAAATGAGTATTTGAATTCTTCCCTACCTTATTCCTGTGCTGAGATACAGGCTGCTCCAACCTGCTGTAAAATGCTTGATTTCGAGAGTGAGCGAAACTAATGAAAACATTGTTGGGGGTAAAACCTAAAGGGAAAGACCTAGCACCAAATCCAATTTGCCATCTGATCTAACTTCTGGAGGCAGTCAAAATGATCCTTAGAATTCTTCCCTACCTTATTCCTGTGCTGAGATACAGGCTGCTCCAACCTGCTGTAAAATGCTTGATTTCGAGAGTGAGCGAAACTAATGAAAACATTGTTGGGGTAAAACCTAAAGGGAAAGACCTAGCACCAAATCCAATTTGCCATCTGATCTAACTTCTGGAGGCAGTCAAAATGATCCTTAGAATTCTTCCCTACCTTATTCCTGTGCTGAGATACAGGCTGCTCCAACCTGCTGTAAAATGCTTGATTTCGAGAGTGAGCGAAACTAATGAAAACATTGTTAGGGTAAAACCTAAAGGGAAAGACCTAGCACCAAATCCAATTTGCCATCTGATCTAACTTCTGGAGGCAGTCAAAATGATCCTTAGAATTCTTCCCTACCTTATTCCTGTGCTGAGATACAGGCTGCTCCAACCTGCTGTAAAATGCTTGATTTCGAGAGTGAGCGAAACTAATGAAAAACATTGTTGGGGTAAAACCTAAAGGGAAAGACCTAGCACCAAATCCAATTTGCCATCTGATCTAACTTCTGGAGGCAGTCAAAATGATCCTTAGAATTCTTCCCTACCTTATTCCTGTGCTGAGATACAGGCTGCTCCAACCTGCTGTAAAATGCTTGATTTCGAGAGTGAGCGAAACTAATGAAAACATTGTTGGGGTAAAACCTAAAGGGAAAGACCTAGCACCAAATCCAATTTGCCATCTGATCTAACTTCTGGAGGCAGTCAAAATGATCCTTAGAATTCTTCCCTACCTTATTCCTGTGCTGAGATACAGGCTGCTCCAACCTGCTGTAAAATGCTTGATTTCGAGAGTGAGCGAAACTAATGAAAACATTGTTGGGGTAAAACCTAAAGGGAAAGACCTAGCACCAAATCCAATTTGCCATCTGATCTAACTTCTGGAGGCAGTCAAAATGAGTATTTGAATTCTTCCCTACCTTATTCCTGTGCTGAGATACAGGCTGCTCCAACCTGCTGTAAAATGCTTGATTTCGAGAGTGAGCGAAACTAATGAAAACATTGTTGGGGTAAAACCTAAAGGGAAAGACCTAGCACCAAATCCAATTTGCCATCTGATCTAACTTCTGGAGGCAGTCAAAATGATCCTTAGAATTCTTCCCTACCTTATTCCTGTGCTGAGATACAGGCTGCTCCAACCTGCTGTAAAATGCTTGATTTCGAGAGTGAGCGAAACTAATGAAAACATTGTTGGGGTAAAACCTAAAGGGAAAGACCTAGCACCAAATCCAATTTGCCATCTGATCTAACTTCTGGAGGCAGTCAAAATGATCCTTAGAATTCTTCCCTACCTTATTCCTGTGCTGAGATACAGGCTGCTCCAACCTGCTGTAAAATGCTTGATTTCGAGAGTGAGCGAAACTAATGAAAACATTGTTGGGGTAAAACCTAAAGGGAAAGACCTAGCACCAAATCCAATTTGCCATCTGATCTAACTTCTGGAGGCAGTCAAAATGAGTATTTGAATTCTTCCCTACCTTATTCCTGTGCTGAGATACAGGCTGCTCCAACCTGCTGTAAAATGCTTGATTTCGAGAGTGAGCGAAACTAATGAAAACATTGTTGGGGTAAAACCTAAAGGGAAAGACCTAGCACCAAATCCAATTTGCCATCTGATCTAACTTCTGGAGGCAGTCAAAATGAGTATTTGAATTCTTCCCTACCTTATTCCTGTGCTGAGATACAGGCTGCTCCAACCTGCTGTAAAATGCTTGATTTCGAGAGTGAGCGAAACTAATGAAAACATTGTTGGGGTAAAACCTAAAGGGAAAGACCTAGCACCAAATCCAATTTGCCATCTGATCTAACTTCTGGAGGCAGTCAAAATGATCCTTAGAATTCTTCCCTACCTTATTCCTGTGCTGAGATACAGGCTGCTCCAACCTGCTGTAAAATGCTTGATTTCGAGAGTGAGCGAAACTAATGAAAACATTGTTGGGGTAAAACCTAAAGGGAAAGACCTAGCACCAAATCCAATTTGCCATCTGATCTAACTTCTGGAGGCAGTCAAAATGAGTATTTGAATTCTTCCCCTACCTTATTCCTGTGCTGAGATACAGGCTGCTCCAACCTGCTGTAAAATGCTTGATTTCGAGAGCGAGCGAAACTAATGAAAACATTGTTGGGGTAAAACCTAAAGGGAAAGACCTAGCACCAAATCCAATTTGCCATCTGATCTAACTTCTGGAGGCAGTCAAAATGAGTATTTGAATTCTTCCCTACCTTATTCCTGTGCTGAGATACAGGCTGCTCCAACCTGCTGTAAAATGCTTGATTTCGAGAGTGAGCGAAACTAATGAAATCATTGTTGGGGTAAAACCTAAAGGGAAAGACCTAGCACCAAATCCAATTTGCCATCTGATCTAACTTCTGGAGGCAGTCAAAATGATCCTTAGAATTCTTCCCTACCTTATTCCTGTGCTGAGATACAGGCTGCTCCAACCTGCTGTAAAATGCTTGATTTCGAGAGTGAGCGAAACTAATGAAAAACATTGTTGGGGTAAAACCTAAAGGGAAAGACCTAGCACCAAATCCAATTTGCCATCTGATCTAACTTCTGGAGGCAGTCAAAATGATCCTTAGAATTCTTCCCTACCTTATTCCTGTGCTGAGATACAGGCTGCTCCAACCTGCTGTAAAATGCTTGATTTCGAGAGTGAGCGAAACTAATGAAAACATTGTTGGGGTAAAACCTAAAGGGAAAGACCTAGCACCAAATCCAATTTGCCATCTGATCTAACTTCTGGAGGCAGTCAAAATGATCCTTAGAATTCTTCCCTACCCTTATTCCTGTGCTGAGATACAGGCTGCTCCAACCTGCTGTAAAATGCTTGATTTCGAGAGTGAGCGAAACTAATGAAAACATTGTTGGGGTAAAACCTAAAGGGAAAGACCTAGCACCCAAATCCAATTTGCATCTGATCTAACTTCTGGAGGCAGTCAAAATGATCCTTAGAATTCTTCCCTACCTTATTCCTGTGCTGAGATACAGGCTGCTCCAACCTGCTGTAAAATGCTTGATTTCGAGAGTGAGCGAAACTAATGAAAACATTGTTGGGGTAAAACCTAAAGGGAAAGACCTAGCACCAAATCCAATTTGCCATCTGATCTAACTTCTGGAGGCAGTCAAAATGAGTATTTGAATTCTTCCCTACCTTATTCCTGTGCTGAGATACAGGCTGCTCCAACCTGCTGTAAAATGCTTGATTTCGAGAGTGAGCGAAACTAATGAAAACGTTGGGGTAAAACCTAAAGGGAAAGACCTAGCACCAAATCCAATTTGCCATCTGATCTAACTTCTGGAGGCAGTCAAAATGATCCTTAGAATTCTTCCCTACCTTATTCCTGTGCTGAGATACAGGCTGCTCCAACCTGCTGTAAAATGCTTGATTTCGAGAGTGAGCGAAACTAATGAAAACATTGTTGGGGTAAAACCTAAAGGGAAAGACCTAGCACCAAATCCAATTTGCCATCTGATCTAACTTCTGGAGGCAGTCAAAATGATCCTTAGAATTCTTCCCTACCTTATTCCTGTGCTGAGATACAGGCTGCTCCAACCTGCTGTAAAATGCTTGATTTCGAGAGTGAGCGAAACTAATGAAAACATTGTTGGGGTAAAACCTAAAGGGAAAGACCTAGCACACCAAATCCAATTTGCCATCTGATCTAACTTCTGGAGGCAGTCAAAATGATCCTTAGAATTCTTCCCTACCTTATTCCTGTGCTGAGATACAGGCTGCTCCAACCTGCTGTAAAATGCTTGATTTCGAGAGTGAGCGAAACTAATGAAAACATTGTTGGGGTTAAAACCTAAAGGGAAAGACCTAGCACCAAATCCAATTTGCCATCTGATCTAACTTCTGGAGGCAGTCAAAATGATCCTTAGAATTCTTCCCATACCTTATTCCTGTGCTGAGATACAGGCTGCTCCAACCTGCTGTAAAATGCTTGATTTCGAGAGTGAGCGAAACTAATGAAAACATTGTTGGGGTAAAACCTAAAGGGAAAGACCTAGCACCAAATCCAATTTGCCATCTGATCTAACTTCTGGAGGCAGTCAAAATGATCCTTAGAATTCTTCCCTACCTTATTCCTGTGCTGAGATACAGGCTGCTCCAACCTGCTGTAAAATGCTTGATTTCGAGAGTGAGCGAAACTAATGAAAACATTGTTGGGGTAAAACCTAAAGGGGAAAGACCTAGCACCAAATCCAATTTGCCATCTGATCTAACTTCTGGAGGCAGTCAAAATGATCCTTAGAATTCTTCCCTACCTTATTCCTGTGCTGAGATACAGGCTGCTCCAACCATGCTGTAAAATGCTTGATTTCGAGAGTGAGCGAAACTAATGAAAACATTGTTGGGGTAAAACCTAAAGGGAAAGACCTAGCACCAAATCCAATTTGCCATCTGATCTAACTTCTGGAGGCAGTCAAAATGA
This sequence comes from Melanerpes formicivorus, assembly GCF_026170545.1. Lineage (NCBI taxonomy): Eukaryota > Metazoa > Chordata > Aves > Piciformes > Picidae > Melanerpes > Melanerpes formicivorus. The sequence goes on from NW_027143648.1 coordinate 49,776, forward strand.
GTATTTGAATTCTTCCCTACCTTATTCCTGTGCTGAGATACAGGCTGCTCCAACCTGCTGTAAAATGCTTGATTTCGAGAGTGAGCGAAACTAATGAAAACATTGTTGGGGTAAAACCTAAAGGGAAAGACCTAGCACCAAATCCAATTTGCCATCTGATCTAACTTCTGGAGGCAGTCAAAATGATCCTTAGAATTCTTCCCTACCTTATTCCTGTGCTGAGATACAGGCTGCTCCAACCTGCTGTAAAATGCTTGATTTCGAGAGTGAGCGAAACTAATGAAAACATTGTTGGGGTAAAACCTAAAGGGAAAGACCTAGCACCAAATCCAATTTGCCATCTGATCTAACTTCTGGAGGCAGTCAAAATGATCCTTAGAATTCTTCCCTACCTTATTCCTGTGCTGAGATACAGGCTAGCTCCAACCTGCTGTAAAATGCTTGATTTCGAGAGTGAGCGAAACTAATGAAAACATTGTTGGGGTAAAACCTAAAGGGAAAGACCTAGCACCAAATCCAATTTGCCATCTGATCTAACTTCTGGAGGCAGTCAAAATGATCCTTAGAATTCTTCCCTACCTTATTCCTGTGCTGAGATACAGGCTGCTCCAACCTGCTGTAAAATGCTTGATTTCGAGAGTGAGCGAAACTAATGAAAACATTGTTGGGGTAAAACCTAAAGGGAAAGACCTAGCACCAAATCCAATTTGCCATCTGATCTAACTTCTGGAGGCAGTCAAAATGATCCTTAGAATTCTTCCCTAACCTTATTCCTGTGCTGAGATACAGGCTGCTCCAACCTGCTGTAAAATGCTTGATTTCCAGAGTGAGCGAAACTAATGAAAACATTGTTGGGGTAAAACCTAAAGGGAAAGACCTAGCACCAAATCCAATTTGCCATCTGATCTAACTTCTGGAGGCAGTCAAAATGATCCTTAGAATTCTTCCCTACCTTATTCCTGTGCTGAGATACAGGCTGCTCCAACCTGCTGTAAAATGCTTGATTTCGAGAGTGAGCGAAACTAATGAAAAACATTGTTGGGGTAAAACCTAAAGGGAAAGACCTAGCACCAAATCCAATTTGCCATCTGATCTAACTTCTGCAGGCAGTCAAAATGAGTATTTGAATTCTTCCCTACCTTATTCCTGTGCTGAGATACAGGCTGCTCCAACCTGCTGTAAAATGCTTGATTTTCGAGAGTGAGCGAAACTAATGAAAACATTGTTGGGGTAAAACCTAAAGGGAAAGACCTAGCACCAAATCCAATTTGCCATCTGATCTAACTTCTGGAGGCAGTCAAAATGATCCTTAGAATTCTTCCCTACCTTATTCCTGTGCTGAGATACAGGCTGCTCCAACCTGCTGTAAAATGCTTGATTTCGAGAGTGAGCGAAACTAATGAAAACATTGTTGGGGTAAAACCTAAAGGGAAAGACCTAGCACCAAATCCAATTTGCCATCTGATCTAACTTCTGGAGGCAGTCAAAATGATCCTTAGAATTCTTCCCTACCTTATTCCTGTGCTGAGATACAGGCTGCTCCAACCTGCTGTAAAATGCTTGATTTCGAGAGTGAGCGAAACTAATGAAAACATTGTTGGGGTAAAACCTAAAGGGAAAGACCTAGCACCAAATCCAATTTGCCATCTGATCTAACTTCTGGAGGCAGTCAAAATGATTCCTTAGAATTCTTCCCTACCTTATTCCTGTGCTGAGATACAGGCTGCTCCAACCTGCTGTAAAATGCTTGATTTCGAGAGTGAGCGAAACTAATGAAAACATTGTTGGGGTAAAACCTAAAGGGAAAGACCTAGCACCATATCCAATTTGCCATCTGATCTAACTTCTGGAGGCAGTCAAATGATCCTTTGAATTCTTCCCTACCTATATTCCTGTGCTGAGATACAGGCTGCTCCAACCTGCTGTAAAATGCTTGATTTCGAGAGTGAGCGAAACTAATGAAAACATTGTTGGGGTAAAACCTAAAGGGAAAGACCTAGCACCAAATCCAATTTGCCATCTGATCTAACTTCTGGAGGCAGTCAAAATGATCCTTAGAATTCTTCCCTACCTTATTCCTGTGCTGAGATACAGGCTGCTCCAACCTGCTGTAAAATGCTTGATTTCGAGAGTGAGCGAAACTAATGAAAACATTGTTGGGGTAAAACCTAAAGGGAAAGACCTAGCACCAAATCCAATTTGCCATCTGATCTAACTTCTGGAGGCAGTCAAAATGAGTATTTGAATTCTTCCCTACCTTATTCCTGTGCTGAGATACAGGCTGCTCCAACCTGCTGTAAAATGCTTGATTTCGAGAGCGAGCGAAACTAATGAAAACATTGTTGGGGTAAAACCTAAAGGGAAAGACCTAGCACCAAATCCA
>NW_027143649.1:0-52136 GCF_026170545.1 Melanerpes formicivorus
AACCTGCTGTAAAATGCTTGATTTCGAGAGTGAGCGAAACTAATGAAAACATTGTTGGGGTAAAACCTAAAGGGAAAGACCTAGCACCAAATCCAATTTGCCATCTGATCTAACTTCTGGAGGCAGTCAAAATGAGCCTTAGAATTCTTCCCTACCTTATTCCTGTGCTGAGATACAGGCTGCTCCAACCTGCTGTAAAATGCTTGATTTCGAGAGTGAGCGAAACTAATGAAAACATTGTTGGGGTAAAACCTAAAGGGAAAGACCTAGCACCAAATCCAATTTGCCATCTGATCTAACTTCTGGAGGCAGTCAAAATGAGCCTTAGAATTCTTCCCTACCTTATTCCTGTGCTGAGATACAGGCTGCTCCAACCTGCTGTAAAATGCTTGATTTCGAGAGTGAGCGAAACTAATGAAAACATTGTTGGGGTAAAACCTAAAGGGAAAGACCTAGCACCAAATCCAATTTGCCATCTGATCTAACTTCTGGAGGCAGTCAAAATGAGCCTTAGAATTCTTCCCTACCTTATTCCTGTGCTGAGATACAGGCTGCTCCAACCTGCTGTAAAATGCTTGATTTCGAGAGTGAGCGAAACTAATGAAAACATTGTTGGGGTAAAACCTAAAGGGAAAGACCTAGCACCAAATCCAATTTGCCATCTGATCTAACTTCTGGAGGCAGTCAAAATGAGCCTTAGAATTCTTCCCTACCTTATTCCTGTGCTGAGATACAGGCTGCTCCAACCTGCTGTAAAATGCTTGATTTCGAGAGTGAGCGAAACTAATGAAAACATTGTTGGGGTAAAACCTAAAGGGAAAGACCTAGCACCAAATCCAATTTGCCATCTGATCTAACTTCTGGAGGCAGTCAAAATGAGCCTTAGAATTCTTCCCTACCTTATTCCTGTGCTGAGATACAGGCTGCTCCAACCTGCTGTAAAATGCTTGATTTCGAGAGTGAGCGAAACTAATGAAAACATTGTTGGGGTAAAACCTAAAGGGAAAGACCTAGCACCAAATCCAATTTGCCATCTGATCTAACTTCTGGAGGCAGTCAAAATGAGCCTTAGAATTCTTCCCTACCTTATTCCTGTGCTGAGATACAGGCTGCTCCAACCTGCTGTAAAATGCTTGATTTCGAGAGTGAGCGAAACTAATGAAAACATTGTTGGGGTAAAACCTAAAGGGAAAGACCTAGCACCAAATCCAATTTGCCATCTGATCTAACTTCTGGAGGCAGTCAAAATGAGCCTTAGAATTCTTCCCTACCTTATTCCTGTGCTGAGATACAGGCTGCTCCAACCTGCTGTAAAATGCTTGATTTCGAGAGTGAGCGAAACTAATGAAAACATTGTTGGGGTAAAACCTAAAGGGAAAGACCTAGCACCAAATCCAATTTGCCATCTGATCTAACTTCTGGAGGCAGTCAAAATGAGCCTTAGAATTCTTCCCTACCTTATTCCTGTGCTGAGATACAGGCTGCTCCAACCTGCTGTAAAATGCTTGATTTCGAGAGTGAGCGAAACTAATGAAAACATTGTTGGGGTAAAACCTAAAGGGAAAGACCTAGCACCAAATCCAATTTGCCATCTGATCTAACTTCTGGAGGCAGTCAAAATGATCCTTAGAATTCTTCCCTACCTTATTCCTGTGCTGAGATACAGGCTGCTCCAACCTGCTGTAAAATGCTTGATTTCGAGAGTGAGCGAAACTAATGAAAACATTGTTGGGGTAAAACCTAAAGGGAAAGACCTAGCACCAAATCCAATTTGCCATCTGATCTAACTTCTGGAGGCAGTCAAAATGAGCCTTAGAATTCTTCCCTCCTGTGCTGAGATACAGGCTGCTCCAACCTGCTGTAAAATGCTTGATTTCGAGAGTGAGCGAAACTAATGAAAACATTGTTGGGGTAAAACCTAAAGGGAAAGACCTAGCACCAAATCCAATTTGCCATCTGAATCTAACTTCTGGAGGCAGTCAAAATGATCCTTAGAATTCTTCCACCTACCTTATTCCTGTGCTGAGATACAGGCTGCTCCAACCTGCTGTAAAATGCTTGATTTCGAGAGTGAGCGAAACTAATGAAAACATTGTTGGGGTAAAACCTAAAGGGAAAGACCTAGCACCAAATCCAATTTGCCATCTGATCTAACTTCTGGAGGCAGTCAAAATGATCCTTAGAATTCTTCCCCCTACCTTATTCCTGTGCTGAGATACAGGCTGCTCCAACCTGCTGTAAAATGCTTGATTTCGAGAGTGAGCGAACACTAATGAAAACATTGTTGGGGTAAAACCTAAAGGGAAAGACCTAGCACCAAATCCAATTTGCCATCTGATCTAACTTCTGGAGGCAGTCAAAATGAGCCTTAGAATTCTTCCCTACCTTATTCCTGTGCTGAGATACAGGCTGCTCCAACCTGCTGTAAAATGCTTGATTTCGAGAGTGAGCGAAACTAATGAAAACATTGTTGGGGTAAAACCTAAAGGGAAAGACCCTAGCACCAATCCAATTTGCCATCTGATCTAACTTCTGGAGGCAGTCAAAATGAGCCTTAGAATTCTTCCCTACCTTATTCCTGTGCTGAGATACAGGCTGCTCCAACCTGCTGTAAAATGCTTGATTTCGAGAGTGAGCGAAACTAATGAAAACATTGTTGGGGTAAAACCTAAAGGGAAAGACCTAGCACCAAATCCAATTTGCCATCTGATCTAAACTTCTGGAGGCAGTCAAAATGAGCCTTAGAATTCTTCCCTACCCTTATTCCTGTGCTGAGATACAGGCTGCTCCAACCTGCTGTAAAATGCTTGATTTCGAGAGTGAGCGAAACTAATGAAAACATTGTTGGGGTAAAACCTAAAGGGAAAGACCTAGCACCAAATCCAATTTTGCCATCTGATCTAACTTCTGGAGGCAGTCAAAATGAGCCTTAGAATTCTTCCCCTACCTTATTCCTGTGCTGAGATACAGGCTGCTCCAACCTACTGTAAAATGCTTGATTTCGAGAGTGAGCGAAACTAATGAAAACATTGTTGGGGTAAAACCTAAAGGGAAAGACCTAGCACCAAATCCAATTTGCCATCTGATCTAACTTCTGGAGGCAGTCAAAATGATCCTTAGAATTCTTCCCTACCTTATTCCTGTGCTGAAATACAGGCTGCTCCAACCTGCTGTAAAATGCTTGATTTCGAGAGTGAGCGAAACTAATGAAAACATTGTTGGGGTTAAAACCTAAAGGGAAAGACCTAGCACCAAATCCATTTGCCATCTGATCTAACTTCTGGGAGGCAGTCAAAATGAGCCTTAGAATTCTTCCCTACCTTATTCCTGTGCTGAGATACAGGCTGCTCCAACCTGCTGTAAAATGCTTGATTTCGAGAGTGAGCGAAACTAATGAAAACATTGTTGGGGTAAAACCTAAAGGGAAAGACCTAGCACCCAAATCCAATTTGCCATCTGATCTAACTTCTGGAGGCAGTCAAAATGAGCCTTAGAATTCTTCCCTACCTTATTCCTGTGCTGAGATACAGGCTGCTCCAACCTGCTGTAAAATGCTTGATTTCGAGAGTGAGCGAAACTAATGAAAACATTGTTGGGGTAAAACCTAAAGGGAAAGACCTAGCACCAAATCCAATTTGCCATCTGATCTAACTTCTGGAGGCAGTCAAAATGAGCCTTAGAATTCTTCCCTACCTTATTCCTGTGCTGAGATACAGGCTGCTCCAACCTGCTGTAAAATGCTGATTTCGAGAGTGAGCAAAACTATGAAAACATTGTTGGGGTAAAACCTAAAGGGAAAGACCTAGCACCAAATCCAATTTGCCATCTGATCTAACTTCTGGAGGCAGTCAAAATGAGCCTTAGAATTCTTCCCTACCTTATTCCTGTGCTGAGATACAGGCTGCTCCAACCTGCTGTAAAATGCATGCTTTCGAGAGTGAGCGGAAACTAATGAAAACATTGTTGGGGTAAAACCTAAAGGGAAAGACCTAGCACCAAATCCAATTTGCCATCTGATCTAACTTCTGGAGGCAGTCAAAATGAGCCTTAGAATTCTTCCCTACCTTATTCCTGTGCTGAGATACAGGCTGCTCCAACCTGCTGTTAAAATGCTTGATTTCGAGAGTGAGCGAAACTAATGAAAACATTGTTGGGGTAAAACCTAAAGGGAAAGGACCTAGCACCAAATCCAATTTGCCATCTGATCTAACTTCTGGAGGCAGTCAAAATGAGCCTTAGAATTCTTCCCTACCTTATTCCTGTGCTGAGATACAGGCTGCTCCAACCTGCTGTAAAATGCTTGATTTCGAGAGTGAGCGAAACTAATGAAAACATTGTTGGGGTAAAAACCTAAAGGGAAAGACCTAGCACCAAATCCAATTTGCCATCTGATCTAACTTCTGGAGGCAGTCAAAATGAGCCTTAGAATTCTTCCCTACCTTATTCCTGTGCTGAGATACAGGCTGCCTCCAACCTGCTGTAAAATGCTTGATTTCGAGAGTGAGCGAAACTATGAAAACATTGTTGGGGTAAAACCTAAAGGGAAAGACCTAGCACCAAATCCAATTTGCCATCTGATCTACACTTCTGGAGGCAGTCCAAATGAGCCTTAGAATTCTTCCCTACCTTATTCCTGTGCTGAGATACAGGCTGCTCCAACCTGCTGTAAAATGCTTGATTTCGAGAGTGAGCGAAACTAATGAAAACATTGTTGGGGTAAAACCCTAAGGGAAAGACCTAGCACCAAATCCAATTTGCCATCTGATCTAACTTCTGGAGGCAGTCAAAATGAGCCTTAGAATTCTTCCCTACCTTATTCCTGTGCTGAGATACAGGCTGCTCCAACCTGCTGTAAAATGCTTGATTTCGAGAGTGAGCGAAACTAATGAAAACATTGTTGGGGTAAAACCCTAAAGGGAAAGACCTAGCACCAAATCCAATTTGCCATCTGATCTAACTTCTGGAGGCAGTCAAAATGAGCCTTAGAATTCTTCCCTACCTTATTCCTGTGCTGAGATACAGGCTGCTCCAACCTGCTGTAAAATGCTTGATTTCGAGAGTGAGCGAAACTAATGAAAACATTGTTGGGGTAAAACCTAAGGGAAAGACCTAGCACCAAATCCAATTTGCCATCTGATCTAACTTCTGGAGGCAGTCAAAATGAGCCTTAGAATTCTTCCCTACCTTATTCCTGTGCTGAGATACAGGCTGCTCCAACCTGCTGTAAAATGCTTGATTTCGAGAGTGAGCGAAACTAATGAAAACATTGTTGGGGTAAAACCTAAAGGGAAAGACCTAGCACCGAATCCAATTTGCCATCTGATCTAACTTCTGGAGGCAGTCAAAATGAGCCTTTGAATTCTTCCCTACCTTATTCCTGTGCTGAGATACAGGCTGCTCCAACCTGCTGTAAAAATGCTTGATTTCGAGAGTGAAGCGAAAACTAATGAAAAATTGTTGGGGTAAAACCTAAAGGGAAAGGACCTAGCACCAAATCCAATTTGCCATCTGATCTAACTTCTGGAGGCAGTCAAAATGAGCCTTAGAATTCTTCCCTACCTTATTCCTGTGCTGAGATACAGGCTGCTCCAACCTGCTGTAAAATGCTTGATTTCGAGAGTGAGCGAAACTAATGAAAACATTGTTGGGGTAAAAACCTAAAGGGAAAGACCTAGCACCAAATCCAATTTGCCATCTGATCTAACTTCTGGAGGCAGTCAAAACGAGCCTTAGAATTCTTCCCCTACCTTATTCCTGTGCTGAGATACAGGCTGCTCCAACCTGCTGTAAAATGCTTGATTTCGAGAATGAGCAAAAACTAATGAAAACATTGTTGGGGTAAAACCTAAAGGGAAAGACCTAGCACCAAATCCAATTTGCCATCTGATCTAACTTCTGGAGGCAGTCAAAATGAGCCTTAGAATTCTTCCCTACCTTATTCCTGTGCTGAGATACAGGCTGCTCCAACCTGCTGTAAAATGCTTGATTTCGAGAGTGAGCGAAACTAATGAAAACATTGTTGGGGTAAAACCTAAAGGGAAAGACCTAGCACCAAATCCAATTTGCCATCTGATCTAACTTCTGGAGGCAGTCAAAACGAGCCTTAGAATTCTTCCCTACCTTATTCCTGTGCTGAGATACAGGCTGCTCCAACCTGCTGTAAAATGCTTGATTTCGAGAGTGAGCAAAACTAATGAAAACATTGTTGGGGTAAAACCTAAAGGAAAGACCCTAGCACCAAATCCAATTTGCCATCTGATCTAACTTCTGGAGGCAGTCAAAATGAGCCTTAGAATTCTTCCCTACCTTATTCCTGTGCTGAGATACAGGCTGCTCCAACCTGCTGTAAAATGCTTGATTTCGAGAGTGAGCGAAACTAATGAAAACATTGTTGGGGTAAAACCTAAAGGGAAAGACCTAGCACCAAATCCAATTTGCCATCTGATCTAACTTCTGGAGGCAGTCAAAATGATCCTTAGAATTCTTCCCCTACCCTTATTCCTGTGCTGAGATACAGGCTGCTCCAACCTGCTGTAAAATGCTTGATTTCGAGAGTGAGCGAAACTAATGAAAACATTGTTGGGGTAAAACCTAAAGGGAAAGACCTAGCACCAAATCCAATTTGCCATCTGATCTAACTTCCTGGAGGCAGTCAAAATGAGCCTTAGAATTCTTCCCTACCTTATTCCTGTGCTGAGATACAGGCTGCTCCAACCTGCTGTAAAATGCTTGATTTCGAGAGTGAGCGAAACTAATGAAAACATTGTTGGGGTAAAACCTAAAGGGAAAGACCTAGCACCAAATCCAATTTGCCATCTGATCTAACTTCTGGAGGCAGTCAAAATGAGCCTTAGAATTCTTCCCTACCTTATTCCTGTGCTGAGATACAGGCCCTGCTCCAACCTGCTGTAAAATGCTTGATTTCGAGAGTGAGCGAAACTAATGAAAACATTGTTGGGGTAAAACCTAAAGGGAAAGACCTAGCACCCAAATCCAATTTGCCATCTGATCTAACTTCTGGAGGCAGTCAAAATGAGCCTTAGAATTCTTCCCTACCTTATTCCTGTGCTGAGATACAGGCTGCTCCAACCTGCTGTAAAATGCTTGATTTCGAGAGTGAGCGAAACTAATGAAAACATTGTTGGGGTAAAACCTAAAGGGAAAGACCTAGCACCAAATCCAATTTGCCATCTGATCTAACTTCTGGAGGCAGTCAAAATGAGCCTTAGAATTCTTCCCTACCTTATTCCTGTGCTGAGATACAGGCTGCTCCAACCTGCTGTAAAATGCTTGATTTCGAGAGTGAGCGAAAACTAATGAAAACATTGTTGGGGTAAAACCTAAAGGGAAAGACCTAGCACCAAATCCAATTTGCCATCTGATCTAACTTCTGGAGGCAGTCAAAACGAGCCTTAGAATTCTTCCCTACCTTATTCCTGTGCTGAGATACAGGCTGCTCCAACCTGCTGTAAAAATGCTTGATTTCGAGAGTGAGCGAAACTAATGAAAACATTGTTGGGGTAAAACCTAAAGGGAAAGACCTAGCACCAAATCCAATTTGCCATCTGATCTAACTTCTGGAGGCAGTCAAAATGAGCCTTAGAATTCTTCCCTACCTTATTCCTGTGCTGAGATACAGGCTGCTCCAACCTGCTGTAAAATGCTTGATTTCGAGAGTGAGCGAAACTAATGAAAACATTGTTGGGGTAAAACCTAAAGGGAAAGACCTAGCACCAAATCCAATTTGCCATCTGATCTAACTTCTGGAGGCAGTCAAAATGAGCCTTAGAATTCTTCCCTACCCTTATTCCCTGTGCTGAGATACAGGCTGCTCCAACCTGCTGTAAAATGCTTGATTTCGAGAGTGAGCGAAACTAATGAAAACATTGTTGGGGTAAAACCTAAAGGGAAAGACCTAGCACCAAATCCAATTTGCCATCTGATCTAACTTCTGGAGGCAGTCAAAATGAGCCTTAGAATTCTTCCCTACCTTATTCCTGTGCTGAGATACAGGCTGCTCCAACCTGCTGTAAAATGCTTGATTTCGAGAGTGAGCGAAACTAATGAAAACATTGTTGGGGTAAAACCTAAAGGGAAAGACCTAGCACCAAATCCAATTTGCCCATCTGATCTAACTTCTGGAGGCAGTCAAAATGAGCCTTAGAATTCTTCCCTACCTTATTCCTGTGCTGAGATACAGGCTGCTCCAACCTGCTGTAAAATGCTTGATTTCGAGAGTGAGCGAAACTAATGAAAACATTGTTGGGGTAAAACCTAAAGGGAAAGACCTAGCACCAAATCCAATTTGCCATCTGATCTAACTTCTGGAGGCAGTCAAAATGAGCCTTAGAATTCTTCCCTACCTTATTCCTGTGCTGAGATACAGGCTGCTCCAACCTGCTGTAAAATGCTTGATTTCGAGAGTGAGCGAAACTAATGAAAACATTCTTGGGGTAAAACCTAAAGGGAAAGACCTAGCACCAAATCCAATTTGCCATCTGATCTAACTTCTGGAGGCAGTCAAAATGAGCCTTAGAATTCTTCCCTACCTTATTCCTGTGCTGAGATACAGGCTGCTCCAACCTGCTGTAAAATGCTTGATTTCGAGAGTGAGCGAAACTAATGAAAACATTGTTGGGGTAAAACCTAAAGGGAAAGACCTAGCACCAAATCCAATTTGCCATCTGATCTAACTTCTGGAGGCAGTCAAAATGAGCCTTAGAATTCTTCCCTACCTTATTCCTGTGCTGAGATACAGGCTGCTCCAACCTGCTGTAAAATGCTTGATTTCGAGAGTGAGCGAAACTAATGAAAACATTGTTGGGGTAAAACCTAAAGGGAAAGACCTAGCACCAAATCCAATTTGCCATCTGATCTAACTTCTGGAGGCAGTCAAAATGATCCTTAGAATTCTTCCCTACCTTATTCCTGTGCTGAGATACAGGCCTGCTCCAACCTGCTGTAAAATGCTTGATTTCGAGAGTGAGCGAAACTAATGAAAACATTGTTGGGGTAAAACCTAAAGGGAAAGACCTAGCACCAAATCCAATTTGCCATCTGATCTAACTTCTGGAGGCAGTCAAAATGAGCCTTAGAATTCTTCCCTACCTTATTCCTGTGCTGAGATACAGGCTGCTCCAACCTGCTGTAAAATGCTTGATTTCGAGAGTGAGCGAAACTAATGAAAACATTGTTGGGGTAAAACCTAAAGGGAAAGACCTAGCACCAAATCCAATTTGCCATCTGATCTAACTTCTGGAGGCAGTCAAAATGAGCCTTAGAATTCTTCCCTACCTTATTCCTGTGCTGAGATACAGGCTGCTCCAACCTGCTGTAAAATGCTTGATTTCGAGAGTGAGCGAAACTAATGAAAACATTGTTGGGGTAAAACCTAAAGGGAAAGACCTAGCACCAAATCCAATTTGCCATCTGATCTAACTTCTGGAGGCAGTCAAAATGAGCCTTAGAATTCTTCCCTACCTTATTCCTGTGCTGAGATACAGGCTGCTCCAACCTGCTGTAAAATGCCTTGCTTTCGAGAGTGAGCGAAACTAATGAAAACATTGTTGGGGTAAAACCTAAAGGGAAAGACCTAGCACCAAATCCAATTTGCCATCTGATCTAACTTCTGGAGGCAGTCAAAATGAGCCTTAGAATTCTTCCCTACCTTATTCCTGTGCTGAGATACAGGCTGCTCCAACCTGCTGTAAAATGCTTGATTTCGAGAGTGAGCGAAACTAATGAAAACATTGTTGGGGTAAAACCTAAAGGGAAAGACCTAGCACCAAATCCAATTTGCCATCTGATCTAACTTCTGGAGGCAGTCAAAATGATCCTTAGAATTCTTCCCTACCTTATTCCTGTGCTGAGATACAGGCTGCTCCAACCTGCTGTAAAATGCTTGATTTCGAGAGTGAGCGAAACTAATGAAAACATTGTTGGGGTAAAACCTAAAGGGAAAGACCTAGCACCAAATCCAATTTGCCATCTGATCTAACTTCTGGAGGCAGTCAAAATGAGCCTTAGAATTCTTCCCTACCTTATTCCTGTGCTGAGATACAGGCTGCTCCAACCTGCTGTAAAATGCTTGATTTCGAGAGTGAGCGAAACTAATGAAAAACATTGTTGGGGTAAAACCTAAAGGGAAAGGACCTAGCACCAAATCCAATTTGCCATCTGATCTAACTTCTGGAGGCAGTCAAAATGAGCCTTAGAATTCTTCCCTACCTTATTCCTGTGCTGAGATACAGGCTGCTCCAACCTGCTGTAAAAATGCTTGATTTCGAGAGTGAGCGAAACTAATGAAAACATTGTTGGGGTAAAACCTAAAGGGAAAGACCTAGCACCAAATCCAATTTGCCATCTGATCTAACTTCTGGAGGCAGTCAAAATGAGCCTTAGAATTCTTCCCTACCTTATTCCTGTGCTGAGATACAGGCTGCTCCAACCTGCTGTAAAATGCTTGATTTCGAGAGTGAGCGAAACTAATGAAAACATTGTTGGGGTAAAACCTAAAGGGAAAGACCTAGCACCAAATCCAATTTGCCATCTGATCTAACTTCTGGAGGCAGTCAAAATGATCCTTAGAATTCTTCCCTACCTTATTCCTGTGCTGAGATACAGGCTGCTCCAACCTGCTGTAAAATGCTTGATTTCGAGAGTGAGCGAAACTAATGAAAACATTGTTGGGGTAAAACCTAAAGGGAAAGACCTAGCACCAAATCCAATTTGCCATCTGATCTAACTTCTGGAGGCAGTCAAAATGAGCCTTAGAATTCTTCCCTACCTTATTCCTGTGCTGAGATACAGGCTGCTCCAACCTGCTGTAAAAATGCTTGATTTCGAGAGTGAGCGAAACTAATGAAAACATTGTTGGGGTAAAACCCTAAAGGGAAAGACCTTACACCAAATCCAATTTGCCATCTGATCTAACTTCTGGAGGCAGTCAAAATGAGCCTTAGAATTCTTCCCTACCTTATTCCTGTGCTGAGATACAGGCTGCTCCAACCTGCTGTAAAATGCTTGATTTCGAGAGTGAGCGAAACTAATGAAAACATTGTTGGGGTAAAACCTAAAGGGAAAGACCTTACACCAAATCCAATTTGCCATCTGATCTAACTTCTGGAGGCAGTCAAAATGAGCCTTAGAATTCTTCCCTACCTTATTCCTGTGCTGAGATACAGGCTGCTCCAACCTGCTGTAAAATGCTTGATTTCGAGAGTGAGCGAAACTAATGAAAACATTGTTGGGGTAAAACCTAAAGGGAAAGACCTAGCACCAAATCCAATTTGCCATCTGATCTAACTTCTGGAGGCAGTCAAACGAGCCTTAGAATTCTTTCCCTACCTTATTCCTGTGCTGAGATACAGGCTGCTCCAACCTGCTGTAAAATGCTTGATTTCGAGAGTGAGCGAAAACTAATGAAAACATTGTTGGGGTAAAAACCTAAAGGGAAAGACCTAGCACCAAATCCAATTTGCCATCTGATCTAACTTCTGGAGGCAGTCAAAATGATCCTTAGAATTCTTTCCCTACCTTATTCCTGTGCTGAGATACAGGCTGCTCCAACCTGCTGTAAAATGCTTGATTTCGAGAGTGAGCGAAACTAATGAAAACATTGTTGGGGTAAAACCTAAAGGGAAAGACCTAGCACCAAATCCAATTTGCCATCTGATCTAACTTCTGGAGGCAGTCAAAATGAGCCTTAGAATTCTTCCCTACCTTATTCCTGTGCTGAGATACAGGCTGCTCCAACCTGCTGTAAAATGCTTGATTTCGAGAGTGAGCGAAACTAATGAAAACATTGTTGGGGTAAAACCTAAAGGGAAAGACCTAGCACCAAATCCAATTTGCCATCTGATCTAACTTCTGGAGGCAGTCAAAACGAGCCTTAGAATTCTTCCTACCTTATTCCTGTGCTGAGATACAGGCTGCTCCAACCTGCTGTAAAATGCTTGATTTCGAGAGTGAGCGAAACTAATGAAAACATTGTTGGGGTAAAACCTAAAGGGAAAGACCTAGCACCAAATCCAATTTGCCATCTGATCTAACTTCTGGAGGCAGTCAAAATGAGCCTTAGAATTCTTCCCTACCTTATTCCTGTGCTGAGATACAGGCTGCTCCAACCTGCTGTAAAATGCTTGATTTCGAGAGTGAGCGAAACTAATGAAAACATTGTTGGGGTAAAACCTAAGGGAAAGACCTAGCACCAAATCCAATTTGCCATCTGATCTAACTTCTGGAGGCAGTCAAAATGAGCCTTAGAATTCTTCCCTACCTTATTCCTGTGCTGAGATACAGGCTGCTCCAACCTGCTGTAAAATGCTTGATTTCGAGAGTGAGCGAAACTAATGAAAACATTGTTGGGGTAAAACCTAAAGGGAAAGACCTAGCACCAAATCCAATTTGCCATCTGATCTAACTTCTGGAGGCAGTCAAAATGAGCCTTAGAATTCTTCCCTACCTTATTCCTGTGCTGAGATACAGGCTGCTCCAACCTGCTGTAAAATGCTTGATTTCGAGAGTGAGCGAAACTAATGAAAACATTCTTGGGGTAAAACCTAAAGGGAAAGACCTAGCACCAAATCCAATTTGCCATCTGATCTAACTTCTGGAGGCAGTCAAAATGAGCCTTAGAATTCTTCCCTACCTTATTCCTGTGCTGAGATACAGGCTGCTCCAACCTGCTGTAAAATGCTTGATTTCGAGAGTGAGCGAAACTAATGAAAACATTGTTGGGGTAAAACCTAAAGGGAAAGACCTAGCACCAAATCCAATTTGCCATCTGATCTAACTTCTGGAGGCAGTCAAAACGAGCCTTAGAATTCTTCCCTACCTTATTCCTGTGCTGAGATACAGGCTGCTCCAACCTGCTGTAAAATGCTTGATTTCGAGAGTGAGCGAAACTAATGAAAAACATTGTTGGGGTAAAACCTAAAGGGAAAGACCTAGCACCAAATCCAATTTGCCATCTGATCTAACTTCTGGAGGCAGTCAAAATGATCCTTAGAATTCTTCCCTACCTTATTCCTGTGCTGAGATACAGGCTGCTCCAACCTGCTGTAAAATGCTTGATTTCGAGAGTGAGCGAAACTAATGAAAACATTGTTGGGGTAAAACCTAAAGGGAAAGACCTAGCACCAAATCCAATTTGCCATCTGATCTAACTTCTGGAGGCAGTCAAAATGAGCCTTAGAATTCTTCCCTACCTTATTCCTGTGCTGAGATACAGGCTAGCTCCAACCTGCTGTAAAATGCTTGATTTCGAGAGTGAGCGAAACTAATGAAAAACATTGTTGGGGTAAAACCTAAAGGGAAAGACCTAGCACCAAATCCAATTTGCCATCTGATCTAACTTCTGGAGGCAGTCAAAATGAGCCTTAGAATTCTTCCCTACCTTATTCCTGTGCTGAGATACAGGCTGCTCCAACCTGCTGTAAAATGCTTGATTTCGAGAGTGAGCGAAACTAATGAAAACATTGTTGGGGTAAAACCTAAAGGGAAAGACCTAGCACCAAATCCAATTTGCCATCTGATCTAACTTCTGGAGGCAGTCAAAACTGAGCCTTAGAATTCTTCCCTACCTTATTCCTGTGCTGAGATACAGGCTGCTCCAACCTGCTGTAAAATGCTTGATTTCGAGAGTGAGCGAAACTAATGAAAACATTGTTGGGGTAAAACCTAAAGGGAAAGACCTAGCACAAATCCAATTTGCCATCTGATCTAACTTCTGGAGGCAGTCAAAATGAGCCTTAGGAATTCTTCCCTACCTTATTCCTGTGCTGAGATACAGGCTGCTCCAACCTGCTGTAAAATGCTTGATTTCGAGAGTGAGCGAAACTAATGAAAACATTGTTGGGGTAAAAACCTAAAGGGGAAAGACCTAGCACCAAATCCAATTTGCCATCTGATCTAACTTCTGGAGGCAGTCAAAACGAGCCTTAGGAATTCTTCCCTACCTTATTCCTGTGCTGAGATACAGGCTGCTCCAACCTGCTGTAAAATGCTTGATTTCGAGAGTGAGCGAAACTAATGAAAACATTGTTGGGGTAAAACCTAAAGGGAAAGACCTAGCACCAAATCCAATTTGGCCATCTGATCTAACTTCTGGAGGCAGTCAAAAATGAGCCTTAGATTCTTCCCTACCTTATCCCTGTGCTGAGATACAGGCTGCTCCAACCTGCTGTAAAATGCTGATTTCGAGAGTGAGCGAAACTAATGAAAACATTGTTGGGGTAAAACCTAAAGGGAAAGACCTAGCACCAAATCCAATTTGCCATCTGATCTAACTTCTGGAGGCAGTCAAAACGAGCCTTAGAATTCTTCCCTACCTTATTCCTGTGCTGAGATACAGGCTGCTCCAACCTGCTGTAAAATGCTTGATTTCGAGAGTGAGCGAAACTAATGAAAACATTGTTGGGGTAAAACCTAAAGGGAAAGACCTAGCACCAAATCCAATTTGCCATCTGATCTAACTTCTGGAGGCAGTCAAAATGAGCCTTAGAATTCTTCCCTACCTTATTCCTGTGCTGAGATACAGGCTGCTCCAACCTGCTGTAAAATGCTTGATTTCGAGAGTGGAGCGAAACTAATGAAAACATTGTTGGGGTAAAACCTAAAGGGGAAAGACCTAGCACCAAATCCAATTTGCCATCTGATCTAACTTCTGGAGGCAGTCAAAATGAGCCTTAGAATTCTTCCCTACCTTATTCCTGTGCTGAGATACAGGCTGCTCCAACCTGCTGTAAAATGCTTGATTTCGAGAGTGAGCGAAACTAATGAAAACATTGTTTGGGGTAAAACCTAAAGGGAAAGACCTAGCACCAAATCCAATTTGCCATCTGATCTAACTTCTGGAGGCAGTCAAAATGATCCTTAGAATTCTTCCCCTACCTTATTCCTGTGCTGAGATACAGGCTGCTCCAACCTGCTGTAAAATGCTTGATTTCGAGAGTGAGCGAAACTAATGAAAACATTGTTGGGGTAAAACCTAAAGGGAAAGACCTAGCACCAAATCCAATTTGCCATCTGATCTAACTTCTGGAGGGCAGTCAAAATGAGCCTTAGAATTCTTCCCTACCTTATTCCTGTGCTGAGATACAGGGCTGCTCCAACCTGCTGTAAAATGCTTGATTTCGAGAGTGAGCGAAACTAATGAAAACATTGTTGGGGTAAAACCTAAAGGGAAAGGACCTAGCACCAAATCCAATTTGCCATCTGATCTAACTTCTGGAGGCAGTCAAAACGAGCCTTAGAATTCTTCCCTACCTTATTCCTGTGCTGAGATACAGGCTGCTCCAACCTGCTGTAAAATGCTTGATTTCGAGAGTGAGCGAAACTAATGAAAACATTGTTGGGGTAAAACCTAAAGGGAAAGACCTAGCACCAAATCCAATTTGCCATCTGATCTAACTTCTGGAGGCAGTCAAAATGAGCCTTAGAATTCTTCCCTACCTTATTCCTGTGCTGAGA
This sequence comes from Melanerpes formicivorus, assembly GCF_026170545.1. NCBI lineage: Eukaryota > Metazoa > Chordata > Aves > Piciformes > Picidae > Melanerpes > Melanerpes formicivorus. The sequence goes on from NW_027143649.1 coordinate 15,472, forward strand.
TACAGGCTGCTCCAACCTGCTGTAAAATGCTTGATTTCGAGAGTGAGCGAAACTAATGAAAACATTGTTGGGGTAAAAACCTAAAGGGAAAGACCTAGCACCAAATCCAATTTGCCATCTGATCTAACTTCTGGAGGCAGTCAAAATGATCCTTAGAATTCTTCCCTACCTTATTCCTGTGCTGAGATACAGGCTGCTCCAACCTGCTGTAAAAATGCTTGATTTCGAGAGTGAGCGAAACTAATGAAAAACATTGTTGGGGTAAAACCTAAAGGGAAAGACCTAGCACCAAATCCAATTTGCCATCTGATCTAACTTCTGGAGGCAGTCAAAATGAGCCTTAGAATTCTTCCCTACCTTATTCCTGTGCTGAGATACAGGCTGCTCCAACCTGCTGTAAAATGCTTGATTTCGAGAGTGAGCGAAACTAATGAAAACATTGTTGGGGTAAAACCTAAAGGGAAAGACCTAGCACCAAATCCAATTTGCCATCTGATCTAACTTCTGGAGGCAGTCAAAACGAGCCTTAGAATTCTTCCCTACCTTATTCCTGTGCTGAGATACAGGCTGCTCCCAACCTGCTGTAAAATGCTTGATTTCGAGAGTGAGCGAAACTAATGAAAACATTGTTGGGGGTAAAACCTAAAGGGAAAGACCTAGCACCAAATCCAATTTGCCATCTGATCTAACTTCTGGAGGCAGTCAAAATGAGCCTTAGAATTCTTCCCTACCCTTATTCCTGTGCTGAGATACAGGCTGCTCCAACCTGCTGTAAAATGCTTGATTTCGAGAGTGAGCGAAACTAATGAAAACATTGTTGGGGTAAAACCTAAAGGGAAAGACCTAGCACCAAATCCAATTTGCCATCTGATCTAACTTCTGGAGGCAGTCAAAATGAGCCTTAGAATTCTTCCCTACCTTATTCCTGTGCTGAGATACAGGCTGCTCCAACCTGCTGTAAAAATGCTTGATTTCGAGAGTGAGCGAAACTAATGAAAACATTGTTGGGGTAAAACCTAAAGGGAAAGACCTAGCACCAAATCCAATTTGCCATCTGATCTAACTTCTGGAGGCAGTCAAAATGAGCCTTAGAATTCTTCCCTACCTTATTCCTGTGCTGAGATACAGGCTGCTCCAACCTGCTGTAAAATGCTTGATTTCGAGAGTGAGCGAAACTAATGAAAACATTGTTGGGGTAAAACCTAAAGGGGAAAGACCTAGCACCAAATCCAATTTGCCATCTGATCTAACTTCTGGAGGCAGTCAAAACGAGCCTTAGAATTCTTCCCTACCTTATTCCTGTGCTGAGATACAGGCTGCTCCAACCTGCTGTAAAATGCTTGATTTCGAGAGTGAGCGAAACTAATGAAAACATTGTTGGGGTAAAACCTAAAGGGAAAGACCTAGCACCAAATCCAATTTGCCATCTGATCTAACTTCTGGAGGCAGTCAAAATGAGCCTTAGAATTCTTCCCTACCTTATTCCTGTGCTGAGATACAGGCTGCTCCAACCTGCTGTAAAATGCTTGATTTCGAGAGTGAGCGAAACTAATGAAAACATTGTTGGGGTAAAACCTAAAGGGAAAGACCTAGCACCAAATCCAATTTGCCATCTGATCTAACTTCTGGAGGCAGTCAAAATGAGCCTTAGAATTCTTCCCTACCTTATTCCTGTGCTGAGATACAGGCTGCTCCAACCTGCTGTAAAATGCTTGATTTCGAGAGTGAGCGAAACTAATGAAAACATTGTTGGGGTAAAACCTAAAGGGAAAGACCTAGCACCAAATCCAATTTGCCATCTGATCTAACTTCTGGAGGCAGTCAAAATGAGCCTTAGAATTCTTCCCTACCTTATTCCTGTGCTGAGATACAGGCTGCTCCAACCTGCTGTAAAATGCTTGATTTCGAGAGTGAGCGAAACTAATGAAAACATTGTTGGGGTAAAACCTAAAGGGAAAGACCTAGCACCAAATCCAATTTGCCATCTGATCTAACTTCTGGAGGCAGTCAAAATGATCCTTAGAATTCTTCCCTACCTTATTCCTGTGCTGAGATACAGGCTGCTCCAACCTGCTGTAAAATGCTTGATTTCGAGAGTGAGCGAAACTAATGAAAACATTGTTGGGGTAAAACCTAAAGGGAAAGACCTAGCACCAAATCCAATTTGCCATCTGATCTAACTTCTGGAGGCAGTCAAAATGAGCCTTAGAATTCTTCCCTACCTTATTCCTGTGCTGAGATACAGGCTGCTCCAACCTGCTGTAAAATGCTTGATTTCGAGAGTGAGCGAAACTAATGAAAACATTGTTGGGGTAAAACCTAAAGGGAAAGACCTAGCACCAAATCCAATTTGCCATCTGATCTAACTTCTGGAGGCAGTCAAAAATGAGCCTTAGAATTCTCTCCCTACCTTATTCCTGTGCTGAGATACAGGCTGCTCCAACCTGCTGTAAAATGCTTGATTTCGAGAGTGAGCGAAACTAATGAAAACATTGTTGGGGTAAAACCTAAAGGGAAAGACCTAGCACCAAATCCAATTTGCCATCTGATCTAACTTCTGGAGGCAGTCAAAATGAGCCTTAGAATTCTTCCCTACCTTATTCCTGTGCTGAGATACAGGCTGCTCCAACCTGCTGTAAAATGCTTGATTTCGAGAGTGAGCGAAACTAATGAAAACATTGTTGGGGTAAAACCTAAAGGGAAAGACCTAGCACCAAATCCAATTTGCCATCTGATCTAACTTCTGGAGGCAGTCAAAACGAGCCTTAGAATTCTTCCCTACCTTATTCCTGTGCTGAGATACAGGCTGCTCCAACCTGCTGTAAAATGCTTGATTTCGAGAGTGAGCGAAACTAATGAAAACATTGTTGGGGTAAAACCTAAAGGGAAAGACCTAGCACCAAATCCAATTTGCCATCTGATCTAACTTCTGGAGGCAGTCAAAACGAGCCTTAGAATTCTTCCCTACCTTATTCCTGTGCTGAGATACAGGCTGCTCCAACCTGCAGTAAAATGCTTGATTTCGAGAGTGAGCGAAACTAATGAAAACATTGTTGGGTAAAACCTAAAGGGAAAGACCTAGCACCAAATCCAATTTGCCATCTGATCTAACTTCTGGAGGCAGTCAAAATGAGCCTTAGAATTCTTCCCTACCTTATTCCTGTGCTGAGATACAGGCTGCTCCAACCTGCTGTAAAATGCTTGATTTCGAGAGTGAGCGAAACTAATGAAAACATTGTTGGGGTAAAACCTAAAGGGAAAGACCTAGCACCAAATCCAATTTGCCATCTGATCTAACTTCTGGAGGCAGTCAAAATGAGCCTTAGAATTCTTCCCTACCTTATTCCTGTGCTGAGATACAGGCTGCTCCAACCTGCTGTAAAATGCTTGATTTTCGAGAGTGAGCGAAACTAATGAAAACATTGTTGGGGTAAAACCTAAAGGGAAAGACCTAGCACCAAATCCAATTTGCCATCTGATCTAACTTCTGGAGGCAGTCAAAATGAGCCTTAGAATTCTTCCCTACCTTATTCCTGTGCTGAGATACAGGCTGCTCCAACCTGCTGTAAAATGCTTGATTTCAAGAGTGAGCGAAACTAATGAAAACATTGTTGGGGTAAAACCTAAAGGGAAAGACCTAGCACCAAATCCAATTTGCCATCTGATCTAACTTCTGGAGGCAGTCAAAATGAGCCTTAGAATTCTTCCCTACCTTATTCCTGTGCTGAGATACAGGCTGCTCCAACCTGCTGTAAAATGCTTGATTTCGAGAGTGAGCGAAACTAATGAAAACATTGTTGGGGTAAAACCTAAAGGGAAAGACCTAGCACCAAATCCAATTTGCCATCTGATCTAACTTCTGGAGGCAGTCAAAATGAGCCTTAGAATTCTTCCCTACCTTATTCCTGTGCTGAGATACAGGCTGCTCCAACCTGCTGTAAAATGCTTGATTTCGAGAGTGAGCGAAACTAATGAAAACATTGTTGGGGTAAAACCTAAAGGGAAAGACCTAGCACCAAATCCAATTTGCCATCTGATCTAACTTCTGGAGGCAGTCAAAATGAGCCTTAGAATTCTTCCCTACCTTATTCCTGTGCTGAGATACAGGCTGCTCCAACCTGCTGTAAAATGCTTGATTTCGAGAGTGAGCGAAACTAATGAAAACATTGTTGGGGTAAAACCTAAAGGGAAAGACCTAGCACCAAATCCAATTTGCCATCTGATCTAACTTCTGGAGGCAGTCAAAATGAGCCTTAGAATTCTTCCCTACCTTATTCCTGTGCTGAGATACAGGCTGCTCCAACCTGCTGTAAAATGCTTGATTTCGAGAGTGAGCGAAACTAATGAAAACATTGTTGGGGTAAAACCTAAAGGGAAAGACCTAGCACCAAATCCAATTTGCCATCTGATCTAACTTCTGGAGGCAGTCAAAATGAGCCTTAGAATTCTTCCCTCACCTTATTCCTGTGCTGAGATACAGGCTGCTCCAACCTGCTGTAAAATGCTTGATTTCGAGAGTGAGCGAAACTAATGAAAACATTGTTGGGGTAAAACCTAAAGGGAAAGACCTAGCACCAAATCCAATTTGCCATCTGATCTAACTTCTGGAGGCAGTCAAAATGAGCCTTAGAATTCTTCCCTACCTTATTCCTGTGCTGAGATACAGGCTGCTCCAACCTGCTGTAAAATGCTTGATTTCGAGAGTGAGCGAAACTAATGAAAACATTGTTGGGGTAAAACCTAAAGGGAAAGACCTAGCACCAAATCCAATTTGCCATCTGATCTAACTTCTGGAGGCAGTCAAAATGAGCCTTAGAATTCTTCCCTACCTTATTCCTGTGCTGAGATACAGGCTGCTCCAACCTGCTGTAAAATGCTTGATTTCGAGAGTGAGCGAAACTAATGAAAACATTGTTGGGGTAAAACCTAAAGGGAAAGACCTAGCACCAAATCCAATTTGCCATCTGATCTAACTTCTGGAGGCAGTCAAAATGAGCCTTAGAATTCTTCCCTACCTTATTCCTGTGCTGAGATACAGGCTGCTCCAACCTGCTGTAAAATGCTTGATTTCGAGAGTGAGCGAAACTAATGAAAACATTGTTGGGGTAAAACCTAAAGGGAAAGACCTAGCACCAAATCCAATTTGCCATCTGATCTAACTTCTGGAGGCAGTCAAAATGAGCCTTAGAATTCTTCCCTACCTTATTCCTGTGCTGAGATACAGGCTGCTCCAACCTGCTGTAAAATGCTTGATTTCGAGAGTGAGCGAAACTAATGAAAACATTGTTGGGGTAAAACCTAAAGGGAAAGACCTAGCACCAAATCCAATTTGCCATCTGATCTAACTTCTGGAGGCAGTCAAAATGAGCCTTAGAATTCTTCCCTACCTTATTCCTGTGCTGAGATACAGGCTGCTCCAACCTGCTGTAAAATGCTTGATTTCGAGAGTGAGCGAAACTAATGAAAACATTGTTGGGGTAAAACCTAAAGGGAAAGACCTAGCACCAAATCCAATTTGCCATCTGATCTAACTTCTGGAGGCAGTCAAAATGAGCCTTAGAATTCTTCCCTACCTTATTCCTGTGCTGAGATACAGGCTGCTCCAACCTGCTGTAAAATGCTTGATTTCGAGAGTGAGCGAAACTAATGAAAACATTGTTGGGGTAAAACCTAAAGGGAAAGACCTAGCACCAAATCCAATTTGCCATCTGATCTAACTTCTGGAGGCAGTCAAAATGAGCCTTAGAATTCTTCCCTACCTTATTCCTGTGCTGAGATACAGGCTGCTCCAACCTGCTGTAAAATGCTTGATTTCGAGAGTGAGCGAAACTAATGAAAACATTGTTGGGGTAAAACCTAAAGGGAAAGACCTAGCACCAAATCCAATTTGCCATCTGATCTAACTTCTGGAGGCAGTCAAAATGAGCCTTAGAATTCTTCCCTACCTTATTCCTGTGCTGAGATACAGGCTGCTCCAACCTGCTGTAAAATGCTTGATTTCGAGAGTGAGCGAAACTAATGAAAACATTGTTGGGGTAAAACCTAAAGGGAAAGACCTAGCACCAAATCCAATTTGCCATCTGATCTAACTTCTGGAGGCAGTCAAAATGAGCCTTAGAATTCTTCCCTACCTTATTCCTGTGCTGAGATACAGGCTGCTCCAACCTGCTGTAAAATGCTTGATTTCGAGAGTGAGCGAAACTAATGAAAACATTGTTGGGGTAAAACCTAAAGGGAAAGACCTAGCACCAAATCCAATTTGCCATCTGATCTAACTTCTGGAGGCAGTCAAAATGAGCCTTAGAATTCTTCCCTACCTTATTCCTGTGCTGAGATACAGGCTGCTCCAACCTGCTGTAAAATGCTTGATTTCGAGAGTGAGCGAAACTAATGAAAACATTGTTGGGGTAAAACCTAAAGGGAAAGACCTAGCACCAAATCCAATTTGCCATCTGATCTAACTTCTGGAGGCAGTCAAAATGAGCCTTAGAATTCTTCCCTACCTTATTCCTGTGCTGAGATACAGGCTGCTCCAACCTGCTGTAAAATGCTTGATTTCGAGAGTGAGCGAAACTAATGAAAACATTGTTGGGGTAAAACCTAAAGGGAAAGACCTAGCACCAAATCCAATTTGCCATCTGATCTAACTTCTGGAGGCAGTCAAAATGAGCCTTAGAATTCTTCCCTACCTTATTCCTGTGCTGAGATACAGGCTGCTCCAACCTGCTGTAAAATGCTTGATTTCGAGAGTGAGCGAAACTAATGAAAACATTGTTGGGGTAAAACCTAAAGGGAAAGACCTAGCACCAAATCCAATTTGCCATCTGATCTAACTTCTGGAGGCAGTCAAAATGAGCCTTAGAATTCTTCCCTACCTTATTCCTGTGCTGAGATACAGGCTGCTCCAACCTGCTGTAAAATGCTTGATTTCGAGAGTGAGCGAAACTAATGAAAACATTGTTGGGGTAAAACCTAAAGGGAAAGACCTAGCACCAAATCCAATTTGCCATCTGATCTAACTTCTGGAGGCAGTCAAAATGAGCCTTAGAATTCTTCCCTACCTTATTCCTGTGCTGAGATACAGGCTGCTCCAACCTGCTGTAAAATGCTTGATTTCGAGAGTGAGCGAAACTAATGAAAACATTGTTGGGGTAAAACCTAAAGGGAAAGACCTAGCACCAAATCCAATTTGCCATCTGATCTAACTTCTGGAGGCAGTCAAAATGAGCCTTAGAATTCTTCCCTACCTTATTCCTGTGCTGAGATACAGGCTGCTCCAACCTGCTGTAAAATGCTTGATTTCGAGAGTGAGCGAAACTAATGAAAACATTGTTGGGGTAAAACCTAAAGGGAAAGACCTAGCACCAAATCCAATTTGCCATCTGATCTAACTTCTGGAGGCAGTCAAAATGAGCCTTAGAATTCTTCCCTACCTTATTCCTGTGCTGAGATACAGGCTGCTCCAACCTGCTGTAAAATGCTTGATTTCGAGAGTGAGCGAAACTAATGAAAACATTGTTGGGGTAAAACCTAAAGGGAAAGACCTAGCACCAAATCCAATTTGCCATCTGATCTAACTTCTGGAGGCAGTCAAAATGAGCCTTAGAATTCTTCCCTACCTTATTCCTGTGCTGAGATACAGGCTGCTCCAACCTGCTGTAAAATGCTTGATTTCGAGAGTGAGCGAAACTAATGAAAACATTGTTGGGGTAAAACCTAAAGGGAAAGACCTAGCACCAAATCCAATTTGCCATCTGATCTAACTTCTGGAGGCAGTCAAAATGAGCCTTAGAATTCTTCCCTACCTTATTCCTGTGCTGAGATACAGGCTGCTCCAACCTGCTGTAAAATGCTTGATTTCGAGAGTGAGCGAAACTAATGAAAACATTGTTGGGGTAAAACCTAAAGGGAAAGACCTAGCACCAAATCCAATTTGCCATCTGATCTAACTTCTGGAGGCAGTCAAAATGAGCCTTAGAATTCTTCCCTACCTTATTCCTGTGCTGAGATACAGGCTGCTCCAACCTGCTGTAAAATGCTTGATTTCGAGAGTGAGCGAAACTAATGAAAACATTGTTGGGGTAAAACCTAAAGGGAAAGACCTAGCACCAAATCCAATTTGCCATCTGATCTAACTTCTGGAGGCAGTCAAAATGAGCCTTAGAATTCTTCCCTACCTTATTCCTGTGCTGAGATACAGGCTGCTCCAACCTGCTGTAAAATGCTTGATTTCGAGAGTGAGCGAAACTAATGAAAACATTGTTGGGGTAAAACCTAAAGGGAAAGACCTAGCACCAAATCCAATTTGCCATCTGATCTAACTTCTGGAGGCAGTCAAAATGAGCCTTAGAATTCTTCCCTACCTTATTCCTGTGCTGAGATACAGGCTGCTCCAACCTGCTGTAAAATGCTTGATTTCGAGAGTGAGCGAAACTAATGAAAACATTGTTGGGGTAAAACCTAAAGGGAAAGACCTAGCACCAAATCCAATTTGCCATCTGATCTAACTTCTGGAGGCAGTCAAAATGAGCCTTTGAATTCTTCCCTACCTTATTCCTGTGCTGAGATACAGGCTGCTCCAACCTGCTGTAAAATGCTTGATTTCGAGAGTGAGCGAAACTAATGAAAACATTGTTGGGGGTAAAACCTAAAGGGAAAGACCTAGCACCAAATCCAATTTGCCATCTGATCTAACTTCTGGAGGCAGTCAAAATGAGCCTTAGAATTCTTCCCTACCTTATTCCTGTGCTGAGATACAGGCTGCTCCAACCTGCTGTAAAATGCTTGATTTCGAGAGTGAGCGAAACTAATGAAAACATTGTTGGGGTAAAACCTAAAGGGAAAGACCTAGCACCAAATCCAATTTGCCATCTGATCTAACTTCTGGAGGCAGTCAAAATGATCCTTAGAATTCCTTCCCTACCTTATTCCTGTGCTGAGATACAGGCTGCTCCAACCTGCTGTAAAATGCTTGATTTCGAGAGTGAGCGAAACTAATGAAAACATTGTTGGGGGTAAAACCTAAAGGGGAAAGACCTAGCACCAAATCCAATTTGCCATCTGATCTAACTTCTGGAGGCAGTCAAAATGAGCCTTAGAATTCTTCCCTACCTTATTCCTGTGCTGAGATACAGGCTGCTCCAACCTGCTGTAAAATGCTTGATTTCGAGAGTGAGCGAAACTAATGAAAACATTGTTGGGGTAAAACCTAAAGGGAAAGACCTAGCACCAAATCCAATTTGCCATCTGATCTAACTTCTGGAGGCAGTCAAAATGAGCCTTAGAATTCTTCCCCTACCTTATTCCTGTGCTGAGATACAGGCTGCTCCAACCTGCTGTAAAAATGCTTGATTTCGAGAGTGAGCGAAACTAATGAAAACATTGTTGGGGTAAAACCTAAAGGGAAAGACCTAGCACCAAATCCAATTTGCCATCTGATCTAACTTCTGGAGGCAGTCAAAATGAGCCTTAGAATTCTTCCCTACCTTATTCCTGTGCTGAGATACAGGCTGCTCCAACCTGCTGTAAAATGCTTGATTTCGAGAGTGAGCGAAACTAATGAAAACATTGTTGGGGTAAAACCTAAAGGGAAAGACCTAGCACCAAATCCAATTTGCCATCTGATCTAACTTCTGGAGGCAGTCAAAATGATCCTTAGAATTCTTCCCTACCTTATTCCTGTGCTGAGATACAGGCTGCTCCAACCTGCTGTAAAATGCTTGATTTCGAGAGTGAGCGAAACTAATGAAAACATTGTTGGGGTAAAACCTAAAGGGAAAGACCTAGCACCAAATCCAATTTGCCATCTGATCTAACTTCTGGAGGCAGTCAAAATGAGCCTTAGAATTCTTCCCTACCTTATTCCTGTGCTGAGATACAGGCTGCTCCAACCTGCTGTAAAATGCTTGATTTCGAGAGTGAGCGAAACTAATGAAAACATTGTTGGGGTAAAACCTAAAGGGAAAGACCTAGCACCAAATCCAATTTGCCGATCTGATCTAACTTCTGGAGGCAGTCAAAATGATCCTTAGAATTCTTCCCTACCTTATTCCTGTGCTGAGATACAGGCTGCTCCAACCTGCTGTAAAATGCTTGATTTCGAGAGTGAGCGAAACTAATGAAAACATTGTTGGGGTAAAACCTAAAGGGAAAGACCTAGCACCAAATCCAATTTGCCATCTGATCTAACTTCTGGAGGCAGTCAAAATGATCCTTAGAATTCTTCCCTACCTTATTCCTGTGCTGAGATACAGGCTGCTCCAACCTGCTGTAAAAATGCTTGATTTCGAGAGTGAGCGAAACTAATGAAAACATTGTTGGGGTAAAACCTAAAGGGAAAGACCTAGCACCAAATCCAATTTGCCATCTGATCTAACTTCTGGAGGCAGTCAAAATGATCCTTAGAATTCTTCCCTACCTTATTCCTGTGCTGAGATACAGGCTGCTCCAACCTGCTGTAAAATGCTTGATTTCGAGAGTGAGCGAAACTAATGAAAACATTGTTGGGGTAAAACCTAAAGGGAAAGACCTAGCACCAAATCCAATTTGCCATCTGATCTAACTTCTGGAGGCAGTCAAAATGAGCCTTAGAATTCTTCCCTACCTTATTCCTGTGCTGAGATACAGGCTGCTCCAACCTGCTGTAAAATGCTTGATTTCGAGAGTGAGCGAAACTAATGAAAACATTGTTGGGGTAAAACCTAAAGGGAAAGACCTAGCACCAAATCCAATTTGCCATCTGATCTAACTTCTGGAGGCAGTCAAAATGATCCTTAGAATTCTTCCCTACCTTATTCCTGTGCTGAGATACAGGCTGCTCCAACCTGCTGTAAAATGCTTGATTTCGAGAGTGAGCGAAACTAATGAAAACATTGTTGGGGTAAAACCTAAAGGAAAGACCTAGCACCAAATCCAATTTGCCATCTGATCTAACTTCTGGAGGCAGTCAAAATGAGCCTTAGAATTCTTCCCTACCTTATTCCTGTGCTGAGATACAGGCTGCTCCAACCTGCTGTAAAATGCTTGATTTCGAGAGTGAGCGAAACTAATGAAAACATTGTTGGGGGTAAAACCTAAAGGGAAAGACCTAGCACCAAATCCAATTTGCCATCTGATCTAACTTCTGGAGGCAGTCAAAATGATCCTTAGAATTCTTCCCTACCTTATTCCTGTGCTGAGATACAGGCTGCTCCAACCTGCTGTAAAATGCTTGATTTCGAGAGTGAGCGAAACTAATGAAAACTTGTTGGGGTAAAACCTAAAGGGAAAGACCTAGCACCAAATCCAATTTGCCATCTGATCTAACTTCTGGAGGCAGTCAAAATGAGCCTTAGAATTCTTCCCTACCTTATTCCTGTGCTGAGATACAGGCTGCTCCAACCTGCTGTAAAATGCTTGATTTCGAGAGTGAGCGAAACTAATGAAAACATTGTTGGGGTAAAACCTAAAGGGGAAAGACCTAGCACCAAATCCAATTTGCCATCTGATCTAACTTCTGGAGGCAGTCAAAATGATCCTTAGAATTCTTCCCTACCTTATTCCTGTGCTGAGATACAGGCTGCTCCAACCTGCTGTAAAATGCTTGATTTCGAGAGTGAGCGAAACTAATGAAAACATTGTTGGGGTAAAACCTAAAGGGAAAGACCTAGCACCAAATCCAATTTGCCATCTGATCTAACTTCTGGAGGCAGTCAAAATGAGCCTTAGAATTCTTCCCTACCTTATTCCTGTGCTGAGATACAGGCTGCTCCAACCTGCTGTAAAATGCTTGATTTCGAGAGTGAGCGAAACTAATGAAAACATTGTTGGGGTAAAACCTAAAGGGAAAGACCTAGCACCAAATCCAATTTGCCATCTGATCTAACTTCTGGAGGCAGTCAAAATGAGCCTTAGAATTCTTCCCTACCTTATTCCTGTGCTGAGATACAGGCTGCTCCAACCTGCTGTAAAATGCTTGATTTCGAGAGTGAGCGAAACTAATGAAAACATTGTTGGGGTAAAACCTAAAGGGAAAGACCTAGCACCAAATCCAATTTGCCATCTGATCTAACTTCTGGAGGCAGTCAAAATGATCCTTAGAATTCTTCCCTACCTTATTCCTGTGCTGAGATACAGGCTGCTCCAACCTGCTGTAAAATGCTTGATTTCGAGAGTGAGCGAAACTAATGAAAACATTGTTGGGGTAAAACCTAAAGGGAAAGACCTAGCACCAAATCCAATTTGCCATCTGATCTAACTTCTGGAGGCAGTCAAAATGATCCTTAGAATTCTTCCCTACCTTATTCCTGTGCTGAGATACAGGCTGCTCCAACCTGCTGTAAAATGCTTGATTTCGAGAGTGAGCGAAACTAATGAAAACATTGTTGGGGTAAAACCTAAAGGGAAAGACCTAGCACCAAATCCAATTTGCCATCTGATCTAACTTCTTGGAGGCAGTCAAAATGATCCTTAGAATTCTTCCCTACCTTATTCCTGTGCTGAGATACAGGCTGCTCCAACCTGCTGTAAAATGCTTGATTTCGAGAGTGAGCGAAACAAATGAAAACATTGTTGGGGTAAAACCTAAAGGGAAAGACCTAGCACCAAATCCAATTTGCCATCTGATCTAACTTCTGGAGGCAGTCAAAATGATCCTTAGAATTCTTCCCTACCTTATTCCTGTGCTGAGATACAGGCTGCTCCAACCTGCTGTAAAATGCTTGATTTCGAGAGTGAGCGAAACTAATGAAAACATTGTTGGGGTAAAACCTAAAGGGAAAGACCTAGCACCAAATCCAATTTGCCATCTGATCTAACTTCTGGAGGCAGTCAAAATGAGCCTTAGAATTCTTCCCTACCTTATTCCTGTGCTGAGATACAGGCTGCTCCAACCTGCTGTAAAATGCTTGATTTCGAGAGTGAGCGAAACTAATGAAAACATTGTTGGGGTAAAACCTAAAGGGAAAGACCTAGCACCAAATCCAATTTGCCATCTGATCTAAACTTCTGGAGGCAGTCAAAATGATCCTTAGAATTCTTCCCTACCTTATTCCTGTGCTGAGATACAGGCTGCTCCAACCTGCTGTAAAATGCTTGATTTCGAGAGGTGAGCGAAACTAATGAAAACATTGTTGGGGGTAAAACCTAAAGGGAAAGACCTAGCACCAAATCCAATTTGCCATCTGATCTAACTTCTGGAGGCAGTCAAAATGATCCTTAGAATTCTTCCCTACCTTATTCCCTGTGCTGAGATACAGGCTGCTCCAACCTGCTGTAAAATGCTTGATTTCGAGAGTGAGCGAAACTAATGAAAACATTGTTGGGGTAAAACCTAAAGGGAAAGACCTAGCACCAAATCCAATTTGCCATCTGATCTAACTTCTGGAGGCAGTCAAAATGAGCCTTAGAATTCTTCCCTACCTTATTCCTGTGCTGAGATACAGGCTGCTCCAACCTGCTGTAAAATGCTTGATTTCGAGAGTGAGCGAAACTAATGAAAACATTGTTGGGGTAAAACCTAAAGGGAAAGACCTAGCACCAAATCCAATTTGCCATCTGATCTAACTTCTGGAGGCAGTCAAAATGAGCCTTAGAATTCTTCCCTACCTTATTCCTGTGCTGAGATACAGGCTGCTCCAACCTGCTGTAAAATGCTTGATTTCGAGAGTGAGCGAAACTAATGAAAACATTGTTGGGGTAAAACCTAAAGGGAAAGACCTAGCACCAAATCCAATTTGCCATCTGATCTAACTTCTGGAGGCAGTCAAAATGAGCCTTAGAATTCTTCCCTACCTTATTCCTGTGCTGAGATACAGGCTGCTCCAACCTGCTGTAAAATGCTTGATTTCGAGAGTGAGCGAAACTAATGAAAACATTGTTGGGGTAAAACCTAAAGGGAAAGACCTAGCACCAAATCCAATTTGCCATCTGATCTAACTTCTGGAGGCAGTCAAAATGAGCCTTAGAATTCTTCCCTACCTTATTCCTGTGCTGAGATACAGGCTGCTCCAACCTGCTGTAAAATGCTTGATTTCGAGAGTGAGCGAAACTAATGAAAACATTGTTGGGGTAAAACCTAAAGGGAAAGACCTAGCACCAAATCCAATTTGCCATCTGATCTAACTTCTGGAGGCAGTCAAAATGAGCCTTAGAATTCTTCCCTACCTTATTCCTGTGCTGAGATACAGGCTGCTCCAACCTGCTGTAAAATGCTTGATTTCGAGAGTGAGCGAAACTAATGAAAACATTGTTGGGGTAACAACCTAAAGGGAAAGACCTAGCACCAAATCCAATTTGCCATCTGATCTAACTTCTGGAGGCAGTCAAAATGAGCCTTAGAATTCTTCCCTACCTTATTCCTGTGCTGAGATACAGGCTGCTCCAACCTGCTGTAAAATGCTTGATTTCGAGAGTGAGCGAAACTAATGAAAACATTGTTGGGGTAAAACCTAAAGGGAAAGACCTAGCACCAAATCCAATTTGCCATCTGATCTAACTTCTGGAGGCAGTCAAAATGATCCTTAGAATTCTTCCCTACCTTATTCCTGTGCTGAGATACAGGCTGCTCCAACCTGCTGTAAAATGCTTGATTTCGAGAGTGAGCGAAACTAATGAAAACATTGTTGGGGTAAAACCTAAAGGGAAAGACCTAGCACCAAATCCAATTTGCCATCTGATCTAACTTCTGGAGGCAGTCAAAATGATCCTTAGAATTCTTCCCTACCTTATTCCTGTGCTGAGATACAGGCTGCTCCAACCTGCTGTAAAATGCTTGATTTCGAGAGTGAGCGAAACTAATGAAAACATTGTTGGGGTAAAACCTAAAGGGAAAGACCTAGCACCAAATCCAATTTGCCATCTGATCTAACTTCTGGAGGCAGTCAAAATGAGCCTTAGAATTCTTCCCTACCTTATTCCTGTGCTGAGATACAGGCTGCTCCAACCTGCTGTAAAATGCTTGATTTCGAGAGTGAGCGAAACTAATGAAAACATTGTTGGGGTAAAACCTAAAGGGAAAGACCTAGCACCAAATCCAATTTGCCATCTGATCTAACTTCTGGAGGCAGTCAAAATGATCCTTAGAATTCTTCCCTACCTTATTCCTGTGCTGAGATACAGGCTGCTCCAACCTGCTGTAAAATGCTTGATTTCGAGAGTGAGCGAAACTAATGAAAACATTGTTGGGGTAAAACCTAAAGGGAAAGACCTAGCACCAAATCCAATTTGCCATCTGATCTAACTTCTGGAGGCAGTCAAAATGAGCCTTAGAATTCTTCCCTACCTTATTCCTGTGCTGAGATACAGGCTGCTCCAACCTGCTGTAAAATGCTTGATTTCGAGAGTGAGCGAAACTAATGAAAACATTGTTGGGGTAAAACCTAAAGGGAAAGACCTAGCACCAAATCCAATTTGCCATCTGATCTAACTTCTGGAGGCAGTCAAAATGATCCTTAGAATTCTTCCCTACCTTATTCCTGTGCTGAGATACAGGCTGCTCCAACCTGCTGTAAAATGCTTGATTTCGAGAGTGAGCGAAACTAATGAAAACATTGTTGGGGTAAAACCTAAAGGGAAAGACCTAGCACCAAATCCAATTTGCCATCTGATCTAACTTCTGGAGGCAGTCAAAATGATCCTTAGAATTCTTCCCTACCTTATTCCTGTGCTGAGATACAGGCTGCTCCAACCTGCTGTAAAATGCTTGATTTCGAGAGTGAGCGAAACTAATGAAAACATTGTTGGGGTAAAACCTAAAGGGAAAGACCTAGCACCAAATCCAATTTGCCATCTGATCTAACTTCTGGAGGCAGTCAAAATGAGCCTTAGAATTCTTCCCTACCTTATTCCTGTGCTGAGATACAGGCTGCTCCAACCTGCTGTAAAATGCTTGATTTCGAGAGTGAGCGAAACTAATGAAAACATTGTTGGGGTAAAACCTAAAGGGAAAGACCTAGCACCAAATCCAATTTGCCATCTGATCTAACTTCTGGAGGCAGTCAAAATGAGCCTTAGAATTCTTCCCTACCTTATTCCTGTGCTGAGATACAGGCTGCTCCAACCTGCTGTAAAATGCTTGATTTCGAGAGTGAGCGAAACTAATGAAAACATTGTTGGGGTAAAACCTAAAGGGAAAGACCTAGCACCAAATCCAATTTGCCATCTGATCTAACTTCTGGAGGCAGTCAAAATGAGCCTTAGAATTCTTCCCTACCTTATTCCTGTGCTGAGATACAGGCTGCTCCAACCTGCTGTAAAATGCTTGATTTCGAGAGTGAGCGAAACTAATGAAAACATTGTTGGGGTAAAACCTAAAGGGAAAGACCTAGCACCAAATCCAATTTGCCATCTGATCTAACTTCTGGAGGCAGTCAAAATGATCCTTAGAATTTTTCCCTACCTTATTCCTGTGCTGAGATACAGGCTGCTCCAACCTGCTGTAAAATGCTTGATTTCGAGAGTGAGCGAAACTAATGAAAACATTGTTGGGGTAAAACCTAAAGGGAAAGATCTAGCACCAAATCCAATTTGCCATCTGATCTAACTTCTGGAGGCAGTCAAAATGATCCTTAGAATTCTTCCCTACCTTATTCCTGTGCTGAGATACAGGCTGCTCCAACCTGCTGTAAAATGCTTGATTTCGAGAGTGAGCGAAACTAATGAAAACATTGTTGGGGTAAAACCTAAAGGGAAAGACCTAGCACCAAATCCAATTTGCCATCTGATCTAACTTCTGGAGGCAGTCAAAATGATCCTTAGAATTCTTCCCTACCTTATTCCTGTGCTGAGATACAGGCTGCTCCAACCTGCTGTAAAATGCTTGATTTCGAGAGTGAGCGAAACTAATGAAAACATTGTTGGGGTAAAACCTAAAGGGAAAGACCTAGCACCAAATCCAATTTGCCATCTGATCTAACTTCTGGAGGCAGTCAAAATGATCCTTAGAATTCTTCCCTACCTTATTCCTGTGCTGAGATACAGGCTGCTCCAACCTGCTGTAAAATGCTTGATTTCGAGAGTGAGCGAAACTAATGAAAACATTGTTGGGGTAAAACCTAAAGGGAAAGACCTAGCACCAAATCCAATTTGCCATCTGATCTAACTTCTGGAGGCAGTCAAAATGATCCTTAGAATTCTTCCCTACCTTATTCCTGTGCTGAGATACAGGCTGCTCCAACCTGCTGTAAAATGCTTGATTTCGAGAGTGAGCGAAACTAATGAAAACATTGTTGGGGTAAAACCTAAAGGGAAAGACCTAGCACCAAATCCAATTTGCCATCTGATCTAACTTCTGGAGGCAGTCAAAATGAGCCTTAGAATTCTTCCCTACCTTATTCCTGTGCTGAGATACAGGCTGCTCCAACCTGCTGTAAAATGCTTGATTTCGAGAGTGAGCGAAACTAATGAAAACATTGTTGGGGTAAAACCTAAAGGGAAAGACCTAGCACCAAATCCAATTTGCCATCTGATCTAACTTCTGGAGGCAGTCAAAATGAGCCTTAGAATTCTTCCCTACCTTATTCCTGTGCTGAGATACAGGCTGCTCCAACCTGCTGTAAAATGCTTGATTTCGAGAGTGAGCGAAACTAATGAAAACATTGTTGGGGTAAAACCTAAAGGGAAAGACCTAGCACCAAATCCAATTTGCCATCTGATCTAACTTCTGGAGGCAGTCAAAATGATCCTTAGAATTCTTCCCTACCTTATTCCTGTGCTGAGATACAGGCTGCTCCAACCTGCTGTAAAATGCTTGATTTCGAGAGTGAGCGAAACTAATGAAAACATTGTTGGGGTAAAACCTAAAGGGAAAGACCTAGCACCAAATCCAATTTGCCATCTGATCTAACTTCTGGAGGCAGTCAAAATGATCCTTAGAATTCTTCCCTACCTTATTCCTGTGCTGAGATACAGGCTGCTCCAACCTGCTGTAAAATGCTTGATTTCGAGAGTGAGCGAAACTAATGAAAACATTGTTGGGGTAAAACCTAAAGGGAAAGACCTAGCACCAAATCCAATTTGCCATCTGATCTAACTTCTGGAGGCAGTCAAAATGAGCCTTAGAATTCTTCCCTACCTTATTCCTGTGCTGAGATACAGGCTGCTCCAACCTGCTGTAAAATGCTTGATTTCGAGAGTGAGCGAAACTAATGAAAACATTGTTGGGGTAAAACCTAAAGGGAAAGACCTAGCACCAAATCCAATTTGCCATCTGATCTAACTTCTGGAGGCAGTCAAAATGAGCCTTAGAATTCTTCCCTACCTTATTCCTGTGCTGAGATACAGGCTGCTCCAACCTGCTGTAAAATGCTTGATTTCGAGAGTGAGCGAAACTAATGAAAACCTTGTTGGGGTAAAACCTAAAGGGAAAGACCTAGCACCAAATCCAATTTGCCATCTGATCTAACTTCTGGAGGCAGTCAAAATGATCCTTAGAATTCTTCCCTACCTTATTCCTGTGCTGAGATACAGGCTGCTCCAACCTGCTGTAAAATGCTTGATTTCGAGAGTGAGCGAAACTAATGAAAACATTGTTGGGGTAAAACCTAAAGGGAAAGACCTAGCACCAAATCCAATTTGCCATCTGATCTAACTTCTGGAGGCAGTCAAAATGATCCTTAGAATTCTTCCCTACCTTATTCCTGTGCTGAGATACAGGCTGCTCCAACCTGCTGTAAAATGCTTGATTTCGAGAGTGAGCGAAACTAATGAAAACATTGTTGGGGTAAAACCTAAAGGGGAAAGACCTAGCACCAAATCCAATTTGCCATCTGATCTAACTTCTGGAGGCAGTCAAAATGATCCTTAGAATTCTTCCCTACCTTATTCCTGTGCTGAGATACAGGCTGCTCCAACCTGCTGTAAAATGCTTGATTTCGAGAGTGAGCGAAACTAATGAAAACATTGTTGGGGTAAAACCTAAAGGGAAAGACCTAGCACCAAATCCAATTTGCCATCTGATCTAACTTCTGGAGGCAGTCAAAATGAGCCTTAGAATTCTTCCCTACCTTATTCCTGTGCTGAGATACAGGCTGCTCCAACCTGCTGTAAAATGCTTGATTTCGAGAGTGAGCGAAACTAATGAAAACATTGTTGGGGTAAAACCTAAAGGGAAAGACCTAGCACCAAATCCAATTTGCCATCTGATCTAACTTCTGGAGGCAGTCAAAATGAGCCTTAGAATTCTTCCCTACCTTATTCCTGTGCTGAGATACAGGCTGCTCCAACCTGCTGTAAAATGCTTGATTTCGAGAGTGAGTGAAACTAATGAAAACATTGTTGGGGTAAAACCTAAAGGGAAAGACCTAGCACCAAATCCAATTTGCCATCTGATCTAACTTCTGGAGGCAGTCAAAATGAGCCTTAGAATTCTTCCCTACCTTATTCCTGTGCTGAGATACAGGCTGCTCCAACCTGCTGTAAAATGCTTGATTTCGAGAGTGAGCGAAACTAATGAAAACATTGTTGGGGTAAAACCTAAAGGGAAAGACCTAGCACCAAATCCAATTTGCCATCTGATCTAACTTCTGGAGGCAGTCAAAATGAGCCTTAGAATTCTTCCCTACCTTATTCCTGTGCTGAGATACAGGCTGCTCCAACCTGCTGTAAAATGCTTGATTTCGAGAGTGAGCGAAACTAATGAAAACATTGTTGGGGTAAAACCTAAAGGGAAAGACCTAGCACCAAATCCAATTTGCCATCTGATCTAACTTCTGGAGGCAGTCAAAATGATCCTTTGAATTCTTCCCTACCTTATTCCTGTGCTGAGATACAGGCTGCTCCAACCTGCTGTAAAATGCTTGATTTCGAGAGTGAGCGAAACTAATGAAAACATTGTTGGGGTAAAACCTAAAGGGAAAGACCTAGCACCAAATCCAATTTGCCATCTGATCTAACTTCTGGAGGCAGTCAAAATGAGAATTTGAATTCTTCCCTACCTTATTCCTGTGCTGAGATACAGGCTGCTCCAACCTGCTGTAAATTGCTTGATTTCGAGAGTGAGCGAAACTAATGAAAACATTGTTGGGGTAAAACCTAAAGGGAAAGACCTAGCACCAAATCCAATTTGCCGTCTGATCTAACTTCTGGAGGCAGTCAAAATGAGCCTTAGAATTCTTCCCTACCTTATTCCTGTGCTGAGATACAGGCTGCTCCAACCTGCTGTAAAATGCTTGATTTCGAGAGTGAGCGAAACTAATGAAAACATTGTTGGGGTAAAACCTAAAGGGAAAGACCTAGCACCAAATCCAATTTGCCATCTGATCTAACTTCTGGAGGCAGTCAAAATGAGCCTTAGAATTCTTCCCTACCTTATTCCTGTGCTGAGATACAGGCTGCTCCAACCTGCTGTAAAATGCTTGATTTCGAGAGTGAGCGAAACTAATGAAAACATTGTTGGGGTAAAACCTAAAGGGAAAGACCTAGCACCAAATCCAATTTGCCATCTGATCTAACTTCTGGAGGCAGTCAAAATGAGCCTTAGAATTCTTCCCTACCTTATTCCTGTGCTGAGATACAGGCTGCTCCAACCTGCTGTAAAATGCTTGATTTCGAGAGTGAGCGAAACTAATGAAAACATTGTTGGGGTAAAACCTAAAGGGAAAGACCTAGCACCAAATCCAATTTGCCATCTGATCTAACTTCTGGAGGCAGTCAAAATGAGCCTTAGAATTCTTCCCTACCTTATTCCTGTGCTGAGATACAGGCTGCTCCAACCTGCTGTAAAATGCTTGATTTCGAGAGTGAGCGAAACTAATGAAAACATTGTTGGGGTAAAACCTAAAGGGAAAGACCTAGCACCAAATCCAATTTGCCATCTGATCTAACTTCTGGAGGCAGTCAAAATGAGCCTTAGAATTCTTCCCTACCTTATTCCTGTGCTGAGATACAGGCTGCTCCAACCTGCTGTAAAATGCTTGATTTCGAGAGTGAGCGAAACTAATGAAAACATTGTTGGGGTAAAACCTAAAGGGAAAGACCTAGCACCAAATCCAATTTGCCATCTGATCTAACTTCTGGAGGCAGTCAAAATGAGCCTTAGAATTCTTCCCTACCTTATTCCTGTGCTGAGATACAGGCTGCTCCAACCTGCTGTAAAATGCTTGATTTCGAGAGTGAGCGAAACTAATGAAAACATTGTTGGGGTAAAACCTAAAGGGAAAGACCTAGCACCAAATCCAATTTGCCATCTGATCTAACTTCTGGAGGCAGTCAAAATGATCCTTAGAATTCTTCCCTACCTTATTCCTGTGCTGAGATACAGGCTGCTCCAACCTGCTGTAAAATGCTTGATTTCGAGAGTGAGCGAAACTAATGAAAACATTGTTGGGGTAAAACCTAAAGGGAAAGACCTAGCACCAAATCCAATTTGCCATCTGATCTAACTTCTGGAGGCAGTCAAAATGAGCCTTAGAATTCTTCCCTACCTTATTCCTGTGCTGAGATACAGGCTGCTCCAACCTGCTGTAAAATGCTTGATTTCGAGAGTGAGCGAAACTAATGAAAACATTGTTGGGGTAAAACCTAAAGGGAAAGACCTAGCACCAAATCCAATTTGCCATCTGATCTAACTTCTGGAGGCAGTCAAAATGAGCCTTAGAATTCTTCCCTACCTTATTCCTGTGCTGAGATACAGGCTGCTCCAACCTGCTGTAAAATGCTTGATTTCGAGAGTGAGCGAAACTAATGAAAACATTGTTGGGGTAAAACCTAAAGGGAAAGACCTAGCACCAAATCCAATTTGCCATCTGATCTAACTTCTGGAGGCAGTCAAAATGATCCTTAGAATTCTTCCCTACCTTATTCCTGTGCTGAGATACAGGCTGCTCCAACCTGCTGTAAAATGCTTGATTTCGAGAGTGAGCGAAACTAATGAAAACATTGTTGGGGTAAAACCTAAAGGGAAAGACCTAGCACCAAATCCAATTTGCCATCTGATCTAACTTCTGGAGGCAGTCAAAATGAGCCTTAGAATTCTTCCCTACCTTATTCCTGTGCTGAGATACAGGCTGCTCCAACCTGCTGTAAAATGCTTGATTTCGAGAGTGAGCGAAACTAATGAAAACATTGTTGGGGTAAAACCTAAAGGGAAAGACCTAGCACCAAATCCAATTTGCCATCTGATCTAACTTCTGGAGGCAGTCAAAATGAGCCTTAGAATTCTTCCCTACCTTATTCCTGTGCTGAGATACAGGCTGCTCCAACCTGCTGTAAAATGCTTGATTTCGAGAGTGAGCGAAACTAATGAAAACATTGTTGGGGTAAAACCTAAAGGGAAAGACCTAGCACCAAATCCAATTTGCCATCTGATCTAACTTCTGGAGGCAGTCAAAATGATCCTTAGAATTCTTCCCTACCTTATTCCTGTGCTGAGATACAGGCTGCTCCAACCTGCTGTAAAATGCTTGATTTCGAGAGTGAGCGAAACTAATGAAAACATTGTTGGGGTAAAACCTAAAGGGAAAGACCTAGCACCAAATCCAATTTGCCATCTGATCTAACTTCTGGAGGCAGTCAAAATGAGCCTTAGAATTCTTCCCTACCTTATTCCTGTGCTGAGATACAGGCTGCTCCAACCTGCTGTAAAATGCTTGATTTCGAGAGTGAGCGAAACTAATGAAAACATTGTTGGGGTAAAACCTAAAGGGAAAGACCTAGCACCAAATCCAATTTGCCATCTGATCTAACTTCTGGAGGCAGTCAAAATGATCCTTAGAATTCTTCCCTACCTTATTCCTGTGCTGAGATACAGGCTGCTCCAACCTGCTGTAAAATGCTTGATTTCGAGAGTGAGCGAAACTAATGAAAACATTGTTGGGGTAAAACCTAAAGGGAAAGACCTAGCACCAAATCCAATTTGCCATCTGATCTAACTTCTGGAGGCAGTCAAAATGATCCTTAGAATTCTTCCCTACCTTATTCCTGTGCTGAGATACAGGCTGCTCCAACCTGCTGTAAAATGCTTGATTTCGAGAGTGAGCGAAACTAATGAAAACATTGTTGGGGTAAAACCTAAAGGGAAAGACCTAGCACCAAATCCAATTTGCCATCTGATCTAACTTCTGGAGGCAGTCAAAATGAGCCTTAGAATTCTTCCCTACCTTATTCCTGTGCTGAGATACAGGCTGCTCCAACCTGCTGTAAAATGCTTGATTTCGAGAGTGAGCGAAACTAATGAAAACATTGTTGGGGTAAAACCTAAAGGGAAAGACCTAGCACCAAATCCAATTTGCCATCTGATCTAACTTCTGGAGGCAGTCAAAATGAGCCTTAGAATTCTTCCCTACCTTATTCCTGTGCTGAGATACAGGCTGCTCCAACCTGCTGTAAAATGCTTGATTTCGAGAGTGAGCGAAACTAATGAAAACATTGTTGGGGTAAAACCTAAAGGGAAAGACCTAGCACCAAATCCAATTTACCATCTGATCTAACTTCTGGAGGCAGTCAAAATGAGCCTTAGAATTCTTCCCTACCTTATTCCTGTGCTGAGATACAGGCTGCTCCAACCTGCTGTAAAATGCTTGATTTCGAGAGTGAGCGAAACTAATGAAAACATTGTTGGGGTAAAACCTAAAGGGAAAGACCTAGCACCAAATCCAATTTGCCATCTGATCTAACTTCTGGAGGCAGTCAAAATGATCCTTAGAATTCTTCCCTACCTTATTCCTGTGCTGAGATACAGGCTGCTCCAACCTGCTGTAAAATGCTTGATTTCGAGAGTGAGCGAAACTAATGAAAACATTGTTGGGGTAAAACCTAAAGGGAAAGACCTAGCACCAAATCCAATTTGCCATCTGATCTAACTTCTGGAGGCAGTCAAAATGATCCTTAGAATTCTTCCCTACCTTATTCCTGTGCCGAGATACAGGCTGCTCCAACCTGCTGTAAAATGCTTGATTTCGAGAGTGAGCGAAACTAATGAAAACATTGTTGGGGTAAAACCTAAAGGGAAAGACCTAGCACCAAATCCAATTTGCCATCTGATCTAACTTCTGGAGGCAGTCAAAATGATCCTTAGAATTCTTCCCTACCTTATTCCTGTGCTGAGATACAGGCTGCTCCAACCTACTGTAAAATGCTTGATTTCGAGAGTGAGCGAAACTAATGAAAACATTGTTGGGGTAAAACCTAAAGGGAAAGACCTAGCACCAAATCCAATTTGCCATCTGATCTAACTTCTGGAGGCAGTCAAAATGAGCCTTAGAATTCTTCCCTACCTTATTCCTGTGCTGAGATACAGGCTGCTCCAACCTGCTGTAAAATGCTTGATTTCGAGAGTGAGCGAAACTAATGAAAACATTGTTGGGGTAAAACCTAAAGGGAAAGACCTAGCACCAAATCCAATTTGCCATCTGATCTAACTTCTGGAGGCAGTCAAAATGAGCCTTAGAATTCTTCCCTACCTTATTCCTGTGCTGAGATACAGGCTGCTCCAACCTGCTGTAAAATGCTTGATTTCGAGAGTGAGCGAAACTAATGAAAACATTGTTGGGGTAAAACCTAAAGGGAAAGACCTAGCACCAAATCCAATTTGCCATCTGATCTAACTTCTGGAGGCAGTCAAAATGATCCTTAGAATTCTTCCCTACCTTATTCCTGTGCCGAGATACAGGCTGCTCCAACCTGCTGTAAAATGCTTGATTTCGAGAGTGAGCGAAACTAATGAAAACATTGTTGGGGTAAAACCTAAAGGGAAAGACCTAGCACCAAATCCAATTTGCCATCTGATCTAACTTCTGGAGGCAGTCAAAATGATCCTTAGAATTCTTCCCTACCTTATTCCTGTGCTGAGATACAGGCTGCTCCAACCTACTGTAAAATGCTTGATTTCGAGAGTGAGCGAAACTAATGAAAACATTGCTGGGGTAAAACCTAAAGGGAAAGACCTAGCACCAAATCCAATTTGCCATCTGATCTAACTTCTGGAGGCAGTCAAAATGAGCCTTAGAATTCTTCCCTACCTTATTCCTGTGCTGAGATACAGGCTGCTCCAACCTGCTGTAAAATGCTTGATTTCGAGAGTGAGCGAAACTAATGAAAACATTGTTGGGGTAAAACCTAAAGGGAAAGACCTAGCACCAAATCCAATTTGCCATCTGATCTAACTTCTGGAGGCAGTCAAAATGATCCTTAGAATTCTTCCCTACCTTATTCCTGTGCTGAGATACAGGCTGCTCCAACCTGCTGTAAAATGCTTGATTTCGAGAGTGAGCGAAACTAATGAAAACATTGTTGGGGTAAAACCTAAAGGGAAAGACCTAGCACCAAATCCAATTTGCCATCTGATCTAACTTCTGGAGGCAGTCAAAATGAGCCTTAGAATTCTTCCCTACCTTATTCCTGTGCTGAGATACAGGCTGCTCCAAACTGCTGTAAAATGCTTGATTTCGAGAGTGAGCGAAACTAATGAAAACATTGTTGGGGTAAAACCTAAAGGGAAAGACCTAGCACCAAATCCAATTTGCCATCTGATCTAACTTCTGGAGGCAGTCAAAATGATCCTTAGAATTCTTCCCTACCTTATTCCTGTGCTGAGATACAGGCTGCTCCAACCTGCTGTAAAATGCTTGATTTCGAGAGTGAGCGAAACTAATGAAAACATTGTTGGGGTAAAACCTAAAGGGAAAGACCTAGCACCAAATCCAATTTGCCATCTGATCTAACTTCTGGAGGCAGGCAAAATGAGCCTTAGAATTCTTCCCTACCTTATTCCTGTGCTGAGATACAGGCTGCTCCAACCTGCTGTAAAATGCTTGATTTCGAGAGTGAGCGAAACTAATGAAAACATTGTTGGGGTAAAACCTAAAGGGAAAGACCTAGCACCAAATCCAATTTGCCATCTGATCTAACTTCTGGAGGCAGTCAAAATGATCCTTTGAATTCTTCCCTACCTTATTCCTGTGCTGAGATACAGGCTGCTCCAACCTGCTGTAAAATGCTTGATTTCGAGAGTGAGCGAAACTAATGAAAACATTGTTGGGGTAAAACCTAAAGGGAAAGACCTAGCACCAAATCCAATTTGCCATCTGATCTAACATCTGGAGGCAGTCAAAATGAGCCTTTGAATTCTTCCCTACCTTATTCCTGTGCTGAGATACAGGCTGCTCCAACCTGCTGTAAAATGCTTGATTTCGAGAGTGAGCGAAACTAATGAAAACATTGTTGGGGTAAAACCTAAAGGGAAAGACCTAGCACCAAATCCAATTTGCCATCTGATCTAACTTCTGGAGGCAGTCAAAATGATCCTTAGAATTCTTCCCTACCTTATTCCTGTGCTGAGATACAGGCTGCTCCAACCTGCTGTAAAATGCTTGATTTCGAGAGTGAGCGAAACTAATGAAAACATTGTTGGGGTAAAACCTAAAGGGAAAGACCTAGCACCAAATCCAATTTGCCATCTGATCTAACTTCTGGAGGCAGTCAAAATGAGCCTTAGAATTCTTCCCTACCTTATTCCTGTGCTGAGATACAGGCTGCTCCAACCTGCTGTAAAATGCTTGATTTCGAGAGTGAGCGAAACTAATGAAAACATTGTTGGGGTAAAACCTAAAGGGAAAGACCTAGCACCAAATCCAATTTGCCATCTGATCTAACTTCTGGAGGCAGTCAAAATGAGCCTTAGAATTCTTCCCTACCTTATTCCTGTGCTGAGATACAGGCTGCTCCAACCTGCTGTAAAATGCTTGATTTCGAGAGTGAGCGAAACTAATGAAAACATTGTTGGGGTAAAACCTAAAGGGAAAGACCTAGCACCAAATCCAATTTGCCATCTGATCTAACTTCTGGAGGCAGTCAAAATGAGCCTTAGAATTCTTCCCTACCTTATTCCTGTGCTGAGATACAGGCTGCTCCAACCTGCTGTAAAATGCTTGATTTCGAGAGTGAGCGAAACTAATGAAAACATTGTTGGGGTAAAACCTAAAGGGAAAGACCTAGCACCAAATCCAATTTGCCATCTGATCTAACTTCTGGAGGCAGTCAAAATGATCCTTAGAATTCTTCCCTACCTTATTCCTGTGCTGAGATACAGGCTGCTCCAACCTGCTGTAAAATGCTTGATTTCGAGAGTGAGCGAAACTAATGAAAACATTGTTGGGGTAAAACCTAAAGGGAAAGACCTAGCACCAAATCCAATTTGCCATCTGATCTAACTTCTGGAGGCAGTCAAAATGAGCCTTAGAATTCTTCCCTACCTTATTCCTGTGCTGAGATACAGGCTGCTCCAACCTGCTGTAAAATGCTTGATTTCGAGAGTGAGCGAAACTAATGAAAACATTGTTGGGGTAAAACCTAAAGGGAAAGACCTAGCACCAAATCCAATTTGCCATCTGATCTAACTTCTGGAGGCAGTCAAAATGAGCCTTAGAATTCTTCCCTACCTTATTCCTGTGCTGAGATACAGGCTGCTCCAACCTGCTGTAAAATGCTTGATTTCGAGAGTGAGCGAAACTAATGAAAACATTGTTGGGGT
This sequence comes from Melanerpes formicivorus, assembly GCF_026170545.1. NCBI lineage: Eukaryota > Metazoa > Chordata > Aves > Piciformes > Picidae > Melanerpes > Melanerpes formicivorus. Next base: position 42,914 of record NW_027143649.1, read on the forward strand.
AAAACCTAAAGGGAAAGACCTAGCACCAAATCCAATTTGCCATCTGATCTAACTTCTGGAGGCAGTCAAAATGAGCCTTAGAATTCTTCCCTACCTTATTCCTGTGCTGAGATACAGGCTGCTCCAACCTGCTGTAAAATGCTTGATTTCGAGAGTGAGCGAAACTAATGAAAACATTGTTGGGGTAAAACCTAAAGGGAAAGACCTAGCACCAAATCCAATTTGCCATCTGATCTAACTTCTGGAGGCAGTCAAAATGAGCCTTAGAATTCTTCCCTACCTTATTCCTGTGCCGAGATACAGGCTGCTCCAACCTGCTGTAAAATGCTTGATTTCGAGAGTGAGCGAAACTAATGAAAACATTGTTGGGGTAAAACCTAAAGGGAAAGACCTAGCACCAAATCCAATTTGCCATCTGATCTAACTTCTGGAGGCAGTCAAAATGATCCTTAGAATTCTTCCCTACCTTATTCCTGTGCTGAGATACAGGCTGCTCCAACCTGCTGTAAAATGCTTGATTTCGAGAGTGAGCGAAACTAATGAAAACATTGTTGGGGTAAAACCTAAAGGGAAAGACCTAGCACCAAATCCAATTTGCCATCTGATCTAACTTCTGGAGGCAGTCAAAATGAGCCTTAGAATTCTTCCCTACCTTATTCCTGTGCTGAGATACAGGCTGCTCCAACCTGCTGTAAAATGCTTGATTTCGAGAGTGAGCGAAACTAATGAAAACATTGTTGGGGTAAAACCTAAAGGGAAAGACCTAGCACCAAATCCAATTTGCCATCTGATCTAACTTCTGGAGGCAGTCAAAATGATCCTTAGAATTCTTCCCTACCTTATTCCTGTGCTGAGATACAGGCTGCTCCAACCTGCTGTAAAATGCTTGATTTCGAGAGTGAGCGAAACTAATGAAAACATTGTTGGGGTAAAACCTAAAGGGAAAGACCTAGCACCAAATCCAATTTGCCATCTGATCTAACTTCTGGAGGCAGTCAAAATGATCCTTAGAATTCTTCCCTACCTTATTCCTGTGCTGAGATACAGGCTGCTCCAACCTGCTGTAAAATGCTTGATTTCGAGAGTGAGCGAAACTAATGAAAACATTGTTGGGGTAAAACCTAAAGGGAAAGACCTAGCACCAAATCCAATTTGCCATCTGATCTAACTTCTGGAGGCAGTCAAAATGAGCCTTAGAATTCTTCCCTACCTTATTCCTGTGCTGAGATACAGGCTGCTCCAACCTGCTGTAAAATGCTTGATTTCGAGAGTGAGCGAAACTAATGAAAACATTGTTGGGGTAAAACCTAAAGGGAAAGACCTAGCACCAAATCCAATTTGCCATCTGATCTAACTTCTGGAGGCAGTCAAAATGAGCCTTAGAATTCTTCCCTACCTTATTCCTGTGCTGAGATACAGGCTGCTCCAACCTGCTGTAAAATGCTTGATTTCGAGAGTGAGCGAAACTAATGAAAACATTGTTGGGGTAAAACCTAAAGGGAAAGACCTAGCACCAAATCCAATTTACCATCTGATCTAACTTCTGGAGGCAGTCAAAATGAGCCTTAGAATTCTTCCCTACCTTATTCCTGTGCTGAGATACAGGCTGCTCCAACCTGCTGTAAAATGCTTGATTTCGAGAGTGAGCGAAACTAATGAAAACATTGTTGGGGTAAAACCTAAAGGGAAAGACCTAGCACCAAATCCAATTTGCCATCTGATCTAACTTCTGGAGGCAGTCAAAATGATCCTTAGAATTCTTCCCTACCTTATTCCTGTGCTGAGATACAGGCTGCTCCAACCTGCTGTAAAATGCTTGATTTCGAGAGTGAGCGAAACTAATGAAAACATTGTTGGGGTAAAACCTAAAGGGAAAGACCTAGCACCAAATCCAATTTGCCATCTGATCTAACTTCTGGAGGCAGTCAAAATGATCCTTAGAATTCTTCCCTACCTTATTCCTGTGCCGAGATACAGGCTGCTCCAACCTGCTGTAAAATGCTTGATTTCGAGAGTGAGCGAAACTAATGAAAACATTGTTGGGGTAAAACCTAAAGGGAAAGACCTAGCACCAAATCCAATTTGCCATCTGATCTAACTTCTGGAGGCAGTCAAAATGATCCTTAGAATTCTTCCCTACCTTATTCCTGTGCTGAGATACAGGCTGCTCCAACCTACTGTAAAATGCTTGATTTCGAGAGTGAGCGAAACTAATGAAAACATTGTTGGGGTAAAACCTAAAGGGAAAGACCTAGCACCAAATCCAATTTGCCATCTGATCTAACTTCTGGAGGCAGTCAAAATGAGCCTTAGAATTCTTCCCTACCTTATTCCTGTGCTGAGATACAGGCTGCTCCAACCTGCTGTAAAATGCTTGATTTCGAGAGTGAGCGAAACTAATGAAAACATTGTTGGGGTAAAACCTAAAGGGAAAGACCTAGCACCAAATCCAATTTGCCATCTGATCTAACTTCTGGAGGCAGTCAAAATGAGCCTTAGAATTCTTCCCTACCTTATTCCTGTGCTGAGATACAGGCTGCTCCAACCTGCTGTAAAATGCTTGATTTCGAGAGTGAGCGAAACTAATGAAAACATTGTTGGGGTAAAACCTAAAGGGAAAGACCTAGCACCAAATCCAATTTGCCATCTGATCTAACTTCTGGAGGCAGTCAAAATGATCCTTAGAATTCTTCCCTACCTTATTCCTGTGCCGAGATACAGGCTGCTCCAACCTGCTGTAAAATGCTTGATTTCGAGAGTGAGCGAAACTAATGAAAACATTGTTGGGGTAAAACCTAAAGGGAAAGACCTAGCACCAAATCCAATTTGCCATCTGATCTAACTTCTGGAGGCAGTCAAAATGATCCTTAGAATTCTTCCCTACCTTATTCCTGTGCTGAGATACAGGCTGCTCCAACCTACTGTAAAATGCTTGATTTCGAGAGTGAGCGAAACTAATGAAAACATTGCTGGGGTAAAACCTAAAGGGAAAGACCTAGCACCAAATCCAATTTGCCATCTGATCTAACTTCTGGAGGCAGTCAAAATGAGCCTTAGAATTCTTCCCTACCTTATTCCTGTGCTGAGATACAGGCTGCTCCAACCTGCTGTAAAATGCTTGATTTCGAGAGTGAGCGAAACTAATGAAAACATTGTTGGGGTAAAACCTAAAGGGAAAGACCTAGCACCAAATCCAATTTGCCATCTGATCTAACTTCTGGAGGCAGTCAAAATGATCCTTAGAATTCTTCCCTACCTTATTCCTGTGCTGAGATACAGGCTGCTCCAACCTGCTGTAAAATGCTTGATTTCGAGAGTGAGCGAAACTAATGAAAACATTGTTGGGGTAAAACCTAAAGGGAAAGACCTAGCACCAAATCCAATTTGCCATCTGATCTAACTTCTGGAGGCAGTCAAAATGAGCCTTAGAATTCTTCCCTACCTTATTCCTGTGCTGAGATACAGGCTGCTCCAAACTGCTGTAAAATGCTTGATTTCGAGAGTGAGCGAAACTAATGAAAACATTGTTGGGGTAAAACCTAAAGGGAAAGACCTAGCACCAAATCCAATTTGCCATCTGATCTAACTTCTGGAGGCAGTCAAAATGATCCTTAGAATTCTTCCCTACCTTATTCCTGTGCTGAGATACAGGCTGCTCCAACCTGCTGTAAAATGCTTGATTTCGAGAGTGAGCGAAACTAATGAAAACATTGTTGGGGTAAAACCTAAAGGGAAAGACCTAGCACCAAATCCAATTTGCCATCTGATCTAACTTCTGGAGGCAGGCAAAATGAGCCTTAGAATTCTTCCCTACCTTATTCCTGTGCTGAGATACAGGCTGCTCCAACCTGCTGTAAAATGCTTGATTTCGAGAGTGAGCGAAACTAATGAAAACATTGTTGGGGTAAAACCTAAAGGGAAAGACCTAGCACCAAATCCAATTTGCCATCTGATCTAACTTCTGGAGGCAGTCAAAATGATCCTTAGAATTCTTCCCTACCTTATTCCTGTGCTGAGATACAGGCTGCTCCAACCTGCTGTAAAATGCTTGATTTCGAGAGTGAGCGAAACTAATGAAAACATTGTTGGGGTAAAACCTAAAGGGAAAGACCTAGCACCAAATCCAATTTGCCATCTGATCTAACTTCTGGAGGCAGTCAAAATGAGCCTTAGAATTCTTCCCTACCTTATTCCTGTGCTGAGATACAGGCTGCTCCAACCTGCTGTAAAATGCTTGATTTCGAGAGTGAGCGAAACTAATGAAAACATTGTTGGGGTAAAACCTAAAGGGAAAGACCTAGCACCAAATCCAATTTGCCATCTGATCTAACTTCTGGAGGCAGTCAAAATGAGCCTTAGAATTCTTCCCTACCTTATTCCTGTGCTGAGATACAGGCTGCTCCAACCTGCTGTAAAATGCTTGATTTCGAGAGTGAGCGAAACTAATGAAAACATTGTTGGGGTAAAAACCTAAAGGGAAAGACCTAGCACCAAATCCAATTTGCCATCTGATCTAACTTCTGGAGGCAGTCAAAATGATCCTTAGAATTCTTCCCTACCTTATTCCTGTGCTGAGATACAGGCTGCTCCAACCTGCTGTAAAATGCTTGATTTCGAGAGTGAGCGAAACTAATGAAAACATTGTTGGGGTAAAACCTAAAGGGAAAGACCTAGCACCAAATCCAATTTGCCATCTGATCTAACTTCTGGAGGCAGTCAAAATGAGCCTTAGAATTCTTCCCTACCTTATTCCTGTGCTGAGATACAGGCTGCTCCAACCTGCTGTAAAATGCTTGATTTCGAGAGTGAGCGAAACTAATGAAAACATTGTTGGGGTAAAACCTAAAGGGAAAGACCTAGCACCAAATCCAATTTGCCATCTGATCTAACTTCTGGAGGCAGTCAAAATGATCCTTAGAATTCTTCCCTACCTTATTCCTGTGCTGAGATACAGGCTGCTCCAACCTGCTGTAAAATGCTTGATTTCGAGAGTGAGCGAAACTAATGAAAACATTGTTGGGGTAAAACCTAAAGGGAAAGACCTAGCACCAAATCCAATTTGCCATCTGATCTAACTTCTGGAGGCAGTCAAAATGAGCCTTAGAATTCTTCCCTACCTTATTCCTGTGCTGAGATACAGGCTGCTCCAACCTGCTGTAAAATGCTTGATTTCGAGAGTGAGCGAAACTAATGAAAACATTGTTGGGGTAAAACCTAAAGGGAAAGACCTAGCACCAAATCCAATTTGCCATCTGATCTAACTTCTGGAGGCAGTCAAAATGAGCCTTAGAATTCTTCCCTACCTTATTCCTGTGCTGAGATACAGGCTGCTCCAACCTGCTGTAAAATGCTTGATTTCGAGAGTGAGCGAAACTAATGAAAACATTGTTGGGGTAAAACCTAAAGGGAAAGACCTAGCACCAAATCCAATTTGCCATCTGATCTAACTTCTGGAGGCAGTCAAAATGATCCTTAGAATTCTTCCCTACCTTATTCCTGTGCTGAGATACAGGCTGCTCCAACCTGCTGTAAAATGCTTGATTTCGAGAGTGAGCGAAACTAATGAAAACATTGTTGGGGTAAAACCTAAAGGGAAAGACCTAGCACCAAATCCAATTTGCCATCTGATCTAACTTCTGGAGGCAGTCAAAATGAGCCTTAGAATTCTTCCCTACCTTATTCCTGTGCTGAGATACAGGCTGCTCCAACCTGCTGTAAAATGCTTGATTTCGAGAGTGAGCGAAACTAATGAAAACATTGTTGGGGTAAAACCTAAAGGGAAAGACCTAGCACCAAATCCAATTTGCCATCTGATCTAACTTCTGGAGGCAGTCAAAATGATCCTTAGAATTCTTCCCTACCTTATTCCTGTGCTGAGATACAGGCTGCTCCAACCTGCTGTAAAATGCTTGATTTCGAGAGTGAGCGAAACTAATGAAAACATTGTTGGGGTAAAACCTAAAGGGAAAGACCTAGCACCAAATCCAATTTGCCATCTGATCTAACTTCTGGAGGCAGTCAAAATGATCCTTAGAATTCTTCCCTACCTTATTCCTGTGCTGAGATACAGGCTGCTCCAACCTGCTGTAAAATGCTTGATTTCGAGAGTGAGCGAAACTAATGAAAACATTGTTGGGGTAAAACCTAAAGGGAAAGACCTAGCACCAAATCCAATTTGCCATCTGATCTAACTTCTGGAGGCAGTCAAAATGAGCCTTAGAATTCTTCCCTACCTTATTCCTGTGCTGAGATACAGGCTGCTCCAACCTGCTGTAAAATGCTTGATTTCGAGAGTGAGCGAAACTAATGAAAACATTGTTGGGGTAAAACCTAAAGGGAAAGACCTAGCACCAAATCCAATTTGCCATCTGATCTAACTTCTGGAGGCAGTCAAAATGAGCCTTAGAATTCTTCCCTACCTTATTCCTGTGCTGAGATACAGGCTGCTCCAACCTGCTGTAAAATGCTTGATTTCGAGAGTGAGCGAAACTAATGAAAACATTGTTGGGGTAAAACCTAAAGGGAAAGACCTAGCACCAAATCCAATTTACCATCTGATCTAACTTCTGGAGGCAGTCAAAATGAGCCTTAGAATTCTTCCCTACCTTATTCCTGTGCTGAGATACAGGCTGCTCCAACCTGCTGTAAAATGCTTGATTTCGAGAGTGAGCGAAACTAATGAAAACATTGTTGGGGTAAAACCTAAAGGGAAAGACCTAGCACCAAATCCAATTTGCCATCTGATCTAACTTCTGGAGGCAGTCAAAATGATCCTTAGAATTCTTCCCTACCTTATTCCTGTGCTGAGATACAGGCTGCTCCAACCTGCTGTAAAATGCTTGATTTCGAGAGTGAGCGAAACTAATGAAAACATTGTTGGGGTAAAACCTAAAGGGAAAGACCTAGCACCAAATCCAATTTGCCATCTGATCTAACTTCTGGAGGCAGTCAAAATGATCCTTAGAATTCTTCCCTACCTTATTCCTGTGCCGAGATACAGGCTGCTCCAACCTGCTGTAAAATGCTTGATTTCGAGAGTGAGCGAAACTAATGAAAACATTGTTGGGGTAAAACCTAAAGGGAAAGACCTAGCACCAAATCCAATTTGCCATCTGATCTAACTTCTGGAGGCAGTCAAAATGATCCTTAGAATTCTTCCCTACCTTATTCCTGTGCTGAGATACAGGCTGCTCCAACCTACTGTAAAATGCTTGATTTCGAGAGTGAGCGAAACTAATGAAAACATTGTTGGGGTAAAACCTAAAGGGAAAGACCTAGCACCAAATCCAATTTGCCATCTGATCTAACTTCTGGAGGCAGTCAAAATGAGCCTTAGAATTCTTCCCTACCTTATTCCTGTGCTGAGATACAGGCTGCTCCAACCTGCTGTAAAATGCTTGATTTCGAGAGTGAGCGAAACTAATGAAAACATTGTTGGGGTAAAACCTAAAGGGAAAGACCTAGCACCAAATCCAATTTGCCATCTGATCTAACTTCTGGAGGCAGTCAAAATGAGCCTTAGAATTCTTCCCTACCTTATTCCTGTGCTGAGATACAGGCTGCTCCAACCTGCTGTAAAATGCTTGATTTCGAGAGTGAGCGAAACTAATGAAAACATTGTTGGGGTAAAACCTAAAGGGAAAGACCTAGCACCAAATCCAATTTGCCATCTGATCTAACTTCTGGAGGCAGTCAAAATGATCCTTAGAATTCTTCCCTACCTTATTCCTGTGCCGAGATACAGGCTGCTCCAACCTGCTGTAAAATGCTTGATTTCGAGAGTGAGCGAAACTAATGAAAACATTGTTGGGGTAAAACCTAAAGGGAAAGACCTAGCACCAAATCCAATTTGCCATCTGATCTAACTTCTGGAGGCAGTCAAAATGATCCTTAGAATTCTTCCCTACCTTATTCCTGTGCTGAGATACAGGCTGCTCCAACCTGCTGTAAAATGCTTGATTTCGAGAGTGAGCGAAACTAATGAAAACATTGTTGGGGTAAAACCTAAAGGGAAAGACCTAGCACCAAATCCAATTTGCCATCTGATCTAACTTCTGGAGGCAGTCAAAATGAGCCTTAGAATTCTTCCCTACCTTATTCCTGTGCTGAGATACAGGCTGCTCCAACCTGCTGTAAAATGCTTGATTTCGAGAGTGAGCGAAACTAATGAAAACATTGTTGGGGTAAAACCTAAAGGGAAAGACCTAGCACCAAATCCAATTTGCCATCTGATCTAACTTCTGGAGGCAGTCAAAATGATCCTTAGAATTCTTCCCTACCTTATTCCTGTGCTGAGATACAGGCTGCTCCAACCTGCTGTAAAATGCTTGATTTCGAGAGTGAGCGAAACTAATGAAAACATTGTTGGGGTAAAACCTAAAGGGAAAGACCTAGCACCAAATCCAATTTGCCATCTGATCTAACTTCTGGAGGCAGTCAAAATGATCCTTAGAATTCTTCCCTACCTTATTCCTGTGCTGAGATACAGGCTGCTCCAACCTGCTGTAAAATGCTTGATTTCGAGAGTGAGCGAAACTAATGAAAACATTGTTGGGGTAAAACCTAAAGGGAAAGACCTAGCACCAAATCCAATTTGCCATCTGATCTAACTTCTGGAGGCAGTCAAAATGAGCCTTAGAATTCTTCCCTACCTTATTCCTGTGCTGAGATACAGGCTGCTCCAACCTGCTGTAAAATGCTTGATTTCGAGAGTGAGCGAAACTAATGAAAACATTGTTGGGGTAAAACCTAAAGGGAAAGACCTAGCACCAAATCCAATTTGCCATCTGATCTAACTTCTGGAGGCAGTCAAAATGATCCTTAGAATTCTTCCCTACCTTATTCCTGTGCTGAGATACAGGCTGCTCCAACCTGCTGTAAAATGCTTGATTTCGAGAGTGAGCGAAACTAATGAAAACATTGTTGGGGTAAAACCTAAAGGGAAAGACCTAGCACCAAATCCAATTTGCCATCTGATCTAACTTCTGGAGGCAGTCAAAATGATCCTTAGAATTCTTCCCTACCTTATTCCTGTGCTGAGATACAGGCTGCTCCAACCTGCTGTAAAATGCTTGATTTCGAGAGTGAGCGAAACTAATGAAAACATTGTTGGGGTAAAACCTAAAGGGAAAGACCTAGCACCAAATCCAATTTGCCATCTGATCTAACTTCTGGAGGCAGTCAAAATGATCCTTAGAATTCTTCCCTACCTTATTCCTGTGCT